>NW_027042383.1:0-225 GCF_035927965.1 Recurvomyces mirabilis | reverse complement strand
CAGACTCATGTTTGGTGTGACAACGAGTGGCAGTGGTGCAATAAGTAATGGTGGAATTTAGAAATTTCTTTTTCTATTGTTTCACCGAGGGAACCGAGAGCACCGACAGCTAGCTGTAAATTGTAACGGAGTTCGTACACGAGATGTCTATATTGAAAGTCTCAGTACTCGTCCTGTTTCTCCAAGCCTCCGCTATCGCAACGCGCACGGCAATGGGGTTGTCGG
>NW_027042382.1:0-226 GCF_035927965.1 Recurvomyces mirabilis | reverse complement strand
CCAGAAGTGGCTTTATCCTCAAGATCACCTGTTGAAGAGCAGCCTGCCCTGGATGTTACTTCCTCAATGAAGGTCGTTGAGAAGTCATTTCAGAGCGGGCACGTGGAAGCAGAGCTGTCGCCGCCTACAGACAAGAACGAGGGTGATAAACTGGACTTTTGGACATCAACGACCAGCGGGAATGGGCCAAAAACATCCGAGCATGTGACGGGCCATCCACAACAGG
>NW_027042381.1:0-226 GCF_035927965.1 Recurvomyces mirabilis | reverse complement strand
TAACGTTTACGAGGCGCGGGATCTCGTTTGTTACGAATCGTGCGAATAGGCTTTAAGACAAGCGGTAGTAGATGTTGCAGCAAGCACTCGCCGATGCGGATAGCCTAAAGCTCCTTCGCGATAGCAAGTAGTACGTACTCCTAGTCCGTAGATATCTACGTTAGGTCGACGGCTTCCGCGAGCTGCTTCTTTTCTATATCTACGTTACCGGCGGGCAGCCCGCTCG
>NW_027042380.1:0-227 GCF_035927965.1 Recurvomyces mirabilis | reverse complement strand
TATTCTAAGGTGTCTTAGCGTCCTCCGTATCTTATAAGCTCGTCCTTAACGTTGTCCTTAAGTCCTCGATAATATATAGATCTTAACGTATTGCCGTCCTATCTAGTACGAGTAGAAACCTCCTTAAACCTAGCGGTGTACTAGGATGCAGAGGCCTTTTGCGTAACGTGTTAGATGTTCCGGATAGCGACTTGCTAGTTATTGCTAAGTCTATAGATTCCCTTAAC
>NW_027042379.1:0-227 GCF_035927965.1 Recurvomyces mirabilis | reverse complement strand
TTCCGTATATCCCTACTTAGGTTCTTCTCGTTAATACTCTCGACCTTGCCGTTCTTTACTACGCCCGCCGCGGTTAGCATATCTACCTACTACGCAAACTTCTTCTTCTTATATATACTAGGCGTAAGGAGGAGGGTGTAGTTGTTAGTATCCTCGTTCGAAAGCGATAGGGAGCCCTAGATCTAGTTCTCGCTACGGCCTTGCTAGAGTCGTAGGATGTTGTAGTT
>NW_027042378.1:0-228 GCF_035927965.1 Recurvomyces mirabilis | reverse complement strand
TATTTAGGATTTTAGTACTAACTATATCGTACTAGACTTCGAGTATCTAGTAGATTAGTATAAGGACGACGTTCTCGAGATATAGAAAGCGATTAAAGGCGACTTTCTAGTAATAGCTAATATAGCGAGAGATATATTATATATCCCTATAGCTAGCGTTAGTATAGAGCGAGTATTTAGTATTACGAGACACTAATTACGGTTTAATCGACAATATAGTCCTAACGT
>NW_027042377.1:0-228 GCF_035927965.1 Recurvomyces mirabilis | reverse complement strand
GGTAGAGACCTTCCTCGGGCGTAAATACCGTCGTCTCTATCCTACTATAGTTGCCGTTATCGAACTAGTACTAGTTCAAACATAGGGGGCTAACACGTAGTACTGTTAGATCCCTATAATTCCGTCGAATTAAACTCTCGACGAGGCTTATTCGGGAACTATCCTAAGTCTACCTTGCTCGAGTAGTAAGTCGTATAGGAGTCGTTATAACATCCTATCTAGTGTAGT
>NW_027042376.1:0-228 GCF_035927965.1 Recurvomyces mirabilis | reverse complement strand
ACGGAGGACGCTAAGACACCTTAGAATACTTATAGGAGGCTATAATTAAGGTAGACGATATACTCTACGAACGATATTGTTAAGACCCTCGCGGGGGACTAGTAGCACGTAACTACCGGAACGCTTATAGCGGGCGCTCCCGTAAGCGTACACTTATAAGGTGCGATCTAGACGCTCTACGCGAAAGGTCGCACCGGGCGCGCGAGGCGCGACCTAGTAGATATATAT
>NW_027042375.1:0-228 GCF_035927965.1 Recurvomyces mirabilis | reverse complement strand
GAAGCCATCTGGTCCACGCCGCGAGGGGTCACATGTTCGACCCGGAGATGTGCAACGACCAAGCGGAGCAAGCAGGCTTTCTGCCCATGTCGAGCCGAGTGAGGACACATCAGAGGCTGAGCCCCTTGCAACTCGGCGTAGCGAAGGCTTGAAGACTTCTGCGCTTACTGCTAACATGCATACGCCTGCTGCCGATACTTTGGTAGATGAAGATGAAGTCATGATCGA
>NW_027042374.1:0-228 GCF_035927965.1 Recurvomyces mirabilis | reverse complement strand
GTTGAGGTCGACTATACGTAGAAAGTAACTAGCGACGAGGACTTAGAGGATACCTACCGAGGCTTCTATACGGCCGCGGCAGCTAGTCGTACTACGAGGGACAATAAGGCGGCGCTCGCGAATACTATTAATACGGTGTAGGGTAATGCTGTACTAGGGATTAGGCCTCTAATAGGGGTTATTAAGACAGGCCGAGAAAATCCTATTCGCTAAGTCGCTAACTTAGCT
>NW_027041978.1:109437-136928 GCF_035927965.1 Recurvomyces mirabilis | reverse complement strand
CTCCGAGTTAAAATGCTCTAGCGGCTCCTAGGTAGCCTCGGTATAGCTATACCCTTTCTATTTAACTAAGTACCTTTACTAACCGTTTATCTAGGCATTATCGATAATCCTATTAACGGTATATACTAGTTCTTCGACCTTAGGGTCGAGTAGTAATAGTTCTATTTGTAGCGCGGCGTCCGGCGCTACTAGTTTAAGTAGCGAGATATAGAACACCGGGTGTATCCTTATCTGCTTTAGTAGCTATAAGGCAAAGTTAATAGGTCCCTTCTTAGCCTTAATCCTAAACGGACTAAGCTTAACCGCATCCAATTTCTTACTTAGCTTGTCTAACTTAATATTTCGGCGGAGGAGATATACCTTGTCCCCCTCTTTAAGAATTAGTCCCTTAATTCTTTTACGGTTAGTATAACGTGCTATGTTTTGTTAGTAGAACTAGAGATCGAGCCGTACTAAGTTTTGTATATCGAGTAAACGTGCCGCTCGATCGGTTGCAGCCGGGCTAGGGTCGCTAGGGTTAACGACCGGTACGTCGTTTATTTAGGTGCTATATACTAGTTAAAATAGTAAGAGTCTAGTTAACTCGGACGGCGTACTGTTGTAAGCTAATTATGCTATTAGTAGTAGTTCTACCTAATTGTTTTAGTCCTTATTAACGTAAGCTCTAAGGTATTGTTCTAGTGTTTAATTTAAGCGCTTAGTCTATCTATCCGTCTAAGGGTAGAACGAGGTGCTAAGTCGATGCTTAACCTAGAACTGCCTTATAAGAGCTATCTAGAAGTTAGATATAAACACTAATCCTCGGTCGGTAACTAGGTCCTATAGCATGCTATATAGTGCTACGACCTATTTAATAAAGACTTAAGCAATGTCTTCTATTTTAAAGTTTTCCCGGTATAGAATAAACTTCCTAAATTTAGTAAATCGATCTACTACTACTATAATGCCGTCGAAGACTTCGTTTGTCGCTAGTTCCTTAGATAGTAGTAGTTTTACGATAAAGTCTATTGCGAGTAACTACTAGGGTCGCTCGGGTACTTTTAAGGGTTAGAGCAAGCTATACGGCCGGTAACGGTCGTTCTTACTTCTTCGGTAAGTGTTATATCGACGGATATAGTCCTCGATAGCCTTGCTTATCCCGGGGAAGTAATAGCTTGCCCGGATGATCTAATTTATCTTAGACACTCCCGGGTGTCCCGCTTAGGGTATATCGTAATAAGTTCGGAGTAACTCTGTTCTTAAGGATATAGGTACGTATATTAATCCTTAGAACAAGAGGAGTCCGTTATCTTTTTCCTAGTCTTCCCGTCGGCCCTTATTAGTAGTAACGGAGATAGCTATTAGGTCCCGGATTAGCGCTTCCCTTAGTATGTTCTAGAAGTTGCTCGTCTATCTAACAATAGTAGTAGCCGCGAGTCGGTTAACTCCTAGCGTACTATCGTTATTTTCTTAAAAGGATCGTATATCGTTCCTTCTTAATGCTTTTTATATAGTTAGTCCTACGACTAAGTATATTAGCTCGTTCGTTCTCGGATCCCTTACGATAGACGATCTTATAGTTAAAGCTAGAGAGCTCTTCGCTCTAGCGGATCTGTCGCCTAACTAACTCCTTACTAGTTATAAAGTATCGTAAGTTTTTATAATCCGTATAGACCGTAACCTAGTGTTTAGGTCCTTCTAGGTAGACTCGCTACGCTTTATAGGCGTCTACTATAGCTAGAAGCTCCTTATTATAGACGTCGTAGCGGAGCTCGGGTCTAGATAGCTTCCTCGAGTAGTAGACTACGGGTTGTAGTCGTCTACTCGGTCCTAGTTAACTTAAGCATGCCCCTAGCGCTACGTCGGAGGCATCTATTTCGACGGTAATAGGTTTGTCCGGGTTAAATACTAGTAATATAGGTTGCTTAGTAAACCGAAGCTTAAGTTCCTCGAATGCCTCTCGTTAGGATTTCTCCTATACGAACGGGGTATCTTTAGTAGTAAGTAAAGTAAGTAGTACCGTAATTCGGGAGTAGTTCGTAATAAACCTCCGATAGAAGTTAGCGAACCTAAGGAAGGATTATACTTCCTTAACGTTAGTTGGTATCGGCTACTCCTTTACTATATAGACCTTTTTAGTGTCTATTTTAATGCTATCCTAGGCTACTACGTAGCCTAGGAAGTGTACCTCGTACTTATAAAACTCGCTCTTCTGCGGCTTAACCCGCAGCTTATAGTCCTATAGCTTCTGCAATACTTTACGTACGTGTACCTTATATTCTTCGAGCGTTCGGGAGTAAACGAGGATATTATCTAGGTAGACTACTACGAAGACGTCGAGATATTCTCGTAATATACTGTTAATAAAAGCCTGCTAGCTCGCTAGGGCGTTCGTTAACCCGAATAGTATAACTATATATTCGTAGTATCCGAACCGAGTCCGGAACGCGGTCTTCTATTCTTCGCCTATCTTAATTCGAATTCGATTATACGCTCCTAGTATGTCGAACTTCGAGAACTATACCGCGCCTTATAAGCGATCTTGCAATTCTAATAGTAGTAGTAGGGGATAACTGTTCTTTACTATAATATCGTTTAGTCTACGGTAGTTAATATAGAGTCGCTAGTCGTCCTTACCCTTAGGGACGAATAGGATAGGGTATCCTACTAGTAACTATAACTCGCGAATAAATCCTTTACGGAGGTTATCCTCTAAATACTTCCGTAGTATTTCTAGTTTAGCCGCGGATAGCGGCCGAACTAATTGTTTCGTAGGCGTCCTACCTAGGAGTAGGGGTATCTCGTAGTCCTACTCCTAATGTTCTAGTAACGCTTCCTAGTTAGGTTCTTGTTCGAAGAGAGTAGCGAACTCTCGGTATTCGTCCGGAACTAGGAAGTCGATCGTAATATCGGATCCGGTAGCCTTTACCTAAAGGACCTAGACGTCCTATTTTAGGTCTAGGATGTTCTTTAGTATCTCGTCGGAAGTTACCGCACATATTTCGATCTTGCCTAGTGCGTCCCGCACTATAGGTAGAGGTATCGATTCTAAGAGTTCCGGAAACTAGATTCTCTTAGCTTTCTAGTCGACGTAAGGGTTAGCGTTCTTTAGCTATAGTAGTCCTAATACTACATCCGAGCCCGGTAACTCCGTAATATCGAACTAGATCGTCTCTCGATAGCGTCCTATCCGTAGAGGTACTATCTCGGTCTCTTCGTTAACTAATCTATTGTTGTACGTAACCGGCTTTCTATCGATTACGTGTAGCGGGAAAGCGTTCTCCTTCGCGTATAGGTAGATCTTCGCTATCTTAGCGAACTTTAGCGTTATAAAGATTCTAGTACACCCTAAATCTACTAGCGCCCGGGCTAGTTAGTCGTTAATATACACCTATACTCTAAGGTTGTCTACGTACCTAGCTTTAGTCGTAGTACATCGTTATAGCCCTCCTTAGTCCGTCCGAGGGTCTAATTTCGGCGGACCTCGTCGTTTCCCGCTCGTCGTCCGGTTCCTCTTCGAACTAGGACTAAAGGAAAACAACTTTTATCTAGTAACGACAGAGGTAGAACCCTAGTTCTACCCTATTGTTCGGCGGCGTTACGCGTATACCTAGCCTTTAGGTCGTCGACGTCGCGGCGTAGCGCGTAGGGTACATTAATCCTATCGGGGGTGAAGTATCCTCCGCGCGGCGTAAACTCGCTTCCGAACGGCACAACTTCCTATACTATTCGGCTATAGGAGGTCGGTCCTCGAACTATAGGTAAAACCCGTATCTATCGGCGGAGAGACGTAATTATAGAGTCGTACCGCTCCTAATCTACGTATTATACTCCGTTAACCTAGGGGCAAGCCTTAGGCTAATATAATCGGACTATCCGTAGGTAGTTTATACTAATGTCTCTGTCGGCGAGGTCCTAGCGAATAATGTTGTTCGCGGGGCGGGGATCGCATAGTTCCTCCTCGGAGGACTCCTCGATTTCCTCGACTATCTTATAGTCTTTATCGGACTCCTCGACCTCGTGTCGCAGAACCGGCGTTGTCGTTAGAGCGGTAGATAGGGTTCCTCGTAGTACGCATATAGATTATGCCTTCTTATTTCGTAGAAACTATCCCGATCCGTCTTTATCGCTTAGGTAAATAGAACAGTTATCGTCGTAGTATAACGTCTATATTAACTTAGAGTAATCTATTACTCTAGTAGCCGCTGCCGTTTGTAGTACGGGCTTTATAGCGCGAACCTACTTAGGTCGTCGTAGGTTATAAATCTACTTCCTTGCCTAGTATTCGCGAGCAAAATGTCCTTTCTTGCTATAGTTATAGTACTCGAGATTAGACTTATTAAAAGGCTTCCGTTCTATAGCCTTATAGTATTGTCGCGGACCCTACTTAGGCTTTCCTTGTCGTCCTCTCTTAGGTTGTCCGCGAGTAGCGTCTAATTCTATAGGCTATAGCCTATAGTAGTCGTTTCGCTACTTCTAGGGCTGCCTCTACTATCCCGAGTTAGCGGTTCGTACTACGATCCTTTTAGACCTTTCCTATTGTCTCTCCTAGAGACGGGTGTCGATCTTAATAGCGAGTTCGAATATAGCGACCTACGTATTAGGTCGACCCTATCGAACGATCTCGTCTTTAACTCCTTCCTTTAGACCTATATAGAACGCGTCTACGAGGGCGGTATTATTCTATCCGGTCCTAAGTATAAGAGTCTAAAACTCTACTTTATACTTAGTAGCGGAGTTTCTCTATCTATACTATCGTAGATCTCGTTCGGCTTCGAAGCGATTATTACCCTAACCGAAGGTCTCTTCGATTTTAGTAAGTATCGTTACTTCCGTAGAGAAAATCTCCCTAGTAGTTATACGACGGTCCGAGGGCTAGTCGTTTCCTAAGTAATCTTCTAGATAAGGCTGAATCTACTCGGCGGCCGGTCCTCGAAGGTACGAAGAGATAAATATTAGCCTCTTCGTCTAAGTGCCGAACTGTTTATAGTGCATCTTAAATATAAGCAAGCACTATATCTTAAACGTCTTAAACTATCGCTAGTTGCCGGTAAATTCCTACGGCTTATTAGCCTTAGGTCCCGCTACCCTAGCGGTCCCCGTAGTAGATCCTATAGTCGATATATCGGCTATATATACCTACTCGATCTAGCTAGTAACTAAGTCGACGGTTCGATCGTTGTCGTCGGGTAATAGCGTCTAAACCTCTAATTTAACGCTACTTCCCGATGTAGTACTAGATATACGCTAATGTTAGTAATTTTAAGTGTCCCCTAATACTTCCCTAGAAGTAGTGCTTAAAATATTATAAGGGGTTGCTAATAGGGCAGGAAGGTAACTAGGCGTAGACGGTTAAGGCGTAGATAGAAGCGTAACTAATTAGTAGTAGGTAAAACCTATCGCTAACTCCTATACTTAAGGTTAAGCACGAAGCTCCTAACTACTAACACCTTCGTGCTTATATATATCTACTAGGTCGTGCCTCGCGCGCCCGGTGCGACCTCTCGCGTAGAGCGTCTAGATCGCACCTTATAAGTGTACGCTTACGGGAGCGCCCGTTGTAAGCGTTCCGGTGGTTACGTGCTACTAGTCCCCCGCGAGGGTCTTGACACCCTCGCTTAATGCGGGAGCTAATATGTTCTGTTAGGTGTCCGGATTGGACACCCTACGGACCCCCTACGGGGGGCCGGAATATATCACGTAACCTAGGTTGACTGCAGACAGCCTGCGGTCCCCCTGCGGTCACGTGCAGGATACTGTAGATGTAGTACGACACCTTATATATAGTAAAGAACAGAATAGAGATTATAGTTAGTATAGTATACCTATAGTCTAGTTATAGTATTCTTACTATACTAGAAAGTATAATAGTAAACTTAAAGAGGGAAGAGAGTCGAGTCTATGCTCGACTCTTTTCTTCTTCTTCTTCTTCTACTCTACGCCTCTATAGCTAGTAATAAAATAATGCTATACTACTATAGACTATATATAGGTTCTCTATAGATTATATATAGGTTATATAAGAGCCTCTATAGGCGTAGCTATACCTTATAGTAAGTAAGCCTTATAGTTCTTATATTTATCTAATAGCTAGATAATAGCTAAGCTACTATATAACTAGTAGTCTACTAGGTAGTTTAAGACTAGCTATTAATACCTTATAATAGATAATTATTATTTAAATAGAATTATTTTCTACTTTAAAAGTAGATAAAGTAGATACTCTACTTTAGATATAATTATATTACTAGATATAGATGTATATTATTGAAGATAGCTACGTTACTAGAGATAGCTACGTAGTAGAAACAACCACGTTACTAGGCACAGTCACGTTAATATAAAAAAAAAAGACGAAGTTTAAAGCTCGGAGATTATGATTAATAACAAGTCGCGCTCTCTGAGAACCTGAGGCTCACTAGCTTATGCATGGAGCTTGAGCCTCAAGCACATCGTGAGTGGGACAAGCTACAGGCACCCAAACATTGCCGCAACCACATATCTTGCACACGGCATAGTCGCACTCTTTCCCACGCATAACGACCTGTCCACAACCTACGCCATCGAGTTCTTTCGACAACGCAACCGAGATCCGCGCCACAAACCAACCATTCATTAGGTGCATGCTTGAGCTCACTCACATGAGACCTTGAAAGAAATACACAGCCGGCCGAAGCGCCCACGACGTACGGATCATCACGTATATTTCTACACTCCTTGTCCATCATGGCCTCCAACGGTATTGAGAGCCCGCCGAAGAGGGTGAAGCACGAGAGCTCATCCACCGCAGGCAACTTCAACCTCGCTCCACCCACCTTCGATCTCGATATCTGGGCAACACATTATGAGGGTAAGACCATGACTCTATACTCGAGCGCAATGGAAATACTAACACAACCTCACAGGCGCCCTCCTCCCTCTCCGCCTCTCCCACGTCGCCATCCACTGCCCGACGCTCGCCCGCCAGGCCATGACCATGGCCATCTCCACAGCAAAGGAAGGCAAAGACGTCCGCCTCTACACCCGTATCTGCGAGCTCGCCGACCAACTCGGCTTCTCCGATATCGGCACGCCCGACGAAGAACACATCGCCAAGCAAGAAGAAGGCAACCGCCGGCAATTGAGCAAACTCGAGTCCGAGCTGCGCGGCTACAAGAACAACCTCATCCGCGAAAGCATCCGTATGGGCCAAGAGGACATGGCAAACCACCAACTAGCGACTGGCGGTCCACTCCCAGACCCCGCCAATCCCCTCTCCACAAACGCCGCAGGCTACAACGCCGCCTACCAAGCCTTTGGCAAAATGCGCGACTACTGCACCACACCCACCCACATGGCAAGCATGAACCTCCGTCTAATCTACACCGCCATCCTGCAAGCCGTAAGCATGCAACAGCTCGGCTCATCCGCCGGCACGAACTGGAACAACGTCCTCTCCACCAGCTCCCGCCTTCGCACCTCGGGCGTGAAAGAAGAAGAACAGATCAAACTCACTCCCATCGCAACAGCCATGTCCGGCATCGCCCAACTAAGCCAAGGGAACTACCGCGATGCAGCAGCCGCCTTCCTCGCCACACCAAAAGAATACAACACCATCGGACCCGTTCACGGCGCCGATTTCGGTCGCGCTGTTGCAAGCGCAAACGATATAGCCATTTACGGCGGGCTCTGCTCTCTCGCCACTCTCTCACGTCAGGAATTGATCGATCTCGTGCTCGGAGGCAACTTCCGTGCGTTTCTGGAGCTGGAGCCACATATGCGGAAAGCCATCTCCCTGTACACGACGGCGAAGTACCAGGCCTGTCTTGATACTTTAAGACGATACTATAGCGATTGGAGTCTGGATATCTTTCTCGGAGCGCAGGCCATGTCGGCCAGACACGGGGTCTCACATGTCGACCTCCTCTTCGCAAGGATCAGGGAGAAGAGTATTACGGCTTACTTCTCCTCTTTCTCCCAGGTCTCCCTTTCAGCGCTCGCCACGACCTTCCCACCGGCCCTATCCTCCTCCTCTTCCTCCTCCTCATCCTCTGCAGCAGCTATGATGGAGGAGGAAGTCCTCCGTATGATCGAGACGAAACAGTTGGATGCTCGATTGGATGTCGTGAAAGGGGTTTTGGTGGCGCCGCGGAAGGAGGCGAGGAGTGCGGCGCATGAGGAGGCGAAGAGGGTGGCGGAGGAGGTGGAGAGGACGTTGTTGTTGAGGTTGCATCGGGTTAATGTTTCGTTGGCTGGGTTGGGAGTGCCGAAGGGTAAGGGCGGGAACTGGGGAGGTGAAGTCGGGAATGGGGTTGGTGGGGGGTGGCGTGATTACGGAGGTTGAGGTCGAGGTTCGAGGAGATGATTTATGATGAGATGCAGAACGATGCATGGCGGTGTATATCTCGTCGAGGAGGACAGCCACGAGATCATTGCGAGAATTTGCTGAAGTTTTAGCGAGGTGCTTGGCGTTGTTCGTTCAACATATGGCGAGAGCCGGGCAGAAGTGGGTCTTGCTCGCTGGTGAGAAGATGCACGATATGTAAGTGCTGCATGCACAGTACAGAGAGATAGAGAACAAATGCATCGCCGTGAGCTCCACTCGCATGCTACTCAACTCCATCCCGAACAAGAGAGTCGACTGAAAACGAAGCCCTGGTATCCCGCCGGCAGTTACTGCAAAGTAAAGCAATCAGTAGCGCCCGTAAGTCATGAAAACATCTCGTCATCTACATTTCGTTCATGTCTCTCTCGTCCTAGCAAGTCGACGCTGCCAGGAGTTCGATAGCCTCCGACGGCCAAAGGATCACGGGTTGGACATCATTGCTGCTTCCAGAATAGACCCTTCCACCAATGCCCCGTCTGTGTCTTGGCCTCTGGTGCGACCGTTGCAGGCGGCAGTTCAGTAAGTCCGGGCTCAGCAGCCGCTGCTGCAGGCGCCGCCACTACACCTCTCGCACCCGCACCCACCTCACTCGACACACCGCTTACACCCACCCCAGCCTTCGCAATACTGCTCAAAGGCTCCAGGCTCCGCTGAGCCTTAGCAGCAATCCTCCTCCTCAACTCCCCCGAATCCACCCTCGAAGCGTCCCCAGGCCAAAACCTCCACGTCGCCAACCCCGTAGCCACGCCCACGCTAGCCAGGATGAGAAGACCAGCTGATCGCATTTCCCTACGATGCTTTTGCGCTTCTTGGCGCCAGATGTCGCGTTCGAGTTCCGTCGCGATCTGGGTGAGGGAAGATCTGTGCTTAGCCCGTCGGAGCAAGCGATGGAGTCTGTGTGTTCTTCGCGCTTGATCGGCTAGGATCACCCGCCCGACTCGCAGAGCTCGGTCGTCCCATATCCTCGCTGCTGAGCTAGCAGGTGTTCCATGAACGGGGCGGAACAGTGGGGTCGCGGGTCGTGGTGGGGTGGTAGGGAGGGGAAAGGGATCGACTTCACTGGTCTTGATGAGTTTGAGGTTGGGAGAGTGCTCGATGCGGTTTAAGTGGGAGATTTTGTTGAGGTGTTGGGTTTCGCGGCTGTTGGACAGGGCGTGGAGGGCGAAGAGGACGGATGCCTCGCGAGGTGGGGTTGTGGTGAAAGTGCGGGTTTTTGGTGGGGCTGAAAGGGTGAGGGTGGAGGGGGTGGGCCGGAGGAGGGGGCGTGGGGGGAGCATGGTGGAGAGATAGATAGGGGAGAGCTGGTGGGTGGTACGAGATGGCTGTGAACGAGAGAAGTAGTCGTCTTGTCGTGTACATGTAAGGTTCGTGGTTGTAGGGCGATAAGCTCCATCGCTTATCGGGCTGGGGGACGCGGGGTAGACTGTGGTGGGAACAGCCAATCAATGATTGACGGACTTGAGCCAAAGCTTAAAACGCGTGAGACGCGTCCCTTCACTTTATCAAGCGAGACGACTTGGAGGAAGTTGACGATGGTTGTACCGACTGACTCGTGAGTTTGTAGTAGACCTCCATCTGCTTCGATCTTGGATATGTCGGCAGCGGAGCAGGAGAATCGGGGCGACTCACGATGCAAGACATCTGAGAAGCTGTTCACGAGCCTGTCGAAGAGGAAACGACCCGAGGCTACCGCATCAGCACCAACGGATAGCAGTGTCAATAGCGCAGCATGGTCTTCATACTTGTCTGGACAGACTGTTGAACGGAAGCGATCGGCTGGATCCGCAGCTTCGGCACGACAGCCTGCTAAGAAGCCACGGAAGGAGCGGAGGCCATTGGTTCATGTTTCTGGAAATGTGGCTGGTGGAAGCACTGGCACAGGTGTCTTCGAATTCGCTTCTCCAAAGGCGGCGCAAGCACCAAGTGATCGACTGAACGATGCTAGTGCAGTACATGCATCTGCAGCAGCGGCAGCCGAGAGACCCAACCCGCCAAAGTCTGCATCCCCCAGAAAAGTCAGTAATCGTAGAGCTCTTGTGACAACAGCAGATGTCCCCTATCCGTGGCAGGAGCTTCCTCAGCCCGCGAGGATGGTCTTTTCGGCAGGACTGCCTCTGCTGCCTACGGCTCCCCATCGAACCTACGACGAGGCACACATACAGCAGCCTTATCATCCCGGCCCACCTGTTGTGTATATGGACCAGAACGGCCCACAGGTACACCCTCAAAACCAGCGACACGGGTACGGTCCTTCGCAGCTCCATACTCAGCCTGCATACTCGGCTTGGAATGTACAGCCAACGTACGTGCTTGGCTATCAGCCAAATCAAGCAATCAACCAGAATCCTCCTGAGCCGTGGCCTTCACAGAACGGACTGTCGCGGCCATCCCCTGTACATGTAGACCAGATCCACAGTCAGACGACTCCTCAGCCTCCGGTCTTTACTTGTGGTCCTCCTCAGTACACGTTGTTGCCAACAGACCGCACGCCTTTGACCGCCGGCCCAGGACCCGCTAGAGATCACTCTGCAAGAGCAGCACGACAAGTCGTGAATCTGACTGGGTCTGATGATGAGGACACTCCAGAGATCGTGCCTGGACCGCAGGATGCTCACGTTGCTGGGATGAGGCAGCGAGAACTCGAGCCTCTGATCTCATGGTCACGAGCAATGTCCATGCCGTCGGCTGTTCAGTCCGGCTCAGAGACAGTACATACTGAAATTGAGCCACAAGTCCTTGGAATATGTTCATGCCAGAAAGGCGTCGTGTCTGGCCAGGATCTAGTATTCTGTGCAGGTCAATATTGTTCTATCTTAACCTTCCACAAAGCGTGTGTTGGCCTTTCCAACCGAAAGCCTACGGAAGGGTGGCAGTGCTGGCAATGTCGTCCCAAGACTGCGCTTGTGATTCCAGCTGCGGCAGCTGCACAACGAGCGTCTTCTCCGCCAACCATGGAATTTGTCCCACAATCCAAGCCCATACCCACCGCACGAGACGAACCCGAGCCACCTCTGCATCCAGAACAAGTTGAGATCATCAGTGCTATCGAGCGCGGAAGCAATGTCTTCTACACGGGCTCGGCAGGTACCGGCAAGTCGACTGTGCTAAAAGCATTTACCAAGGTTCTCAGAGCGCAAGGCAAGCATGTCGATATCGTCGCGCCCTCTGGCATCGCCGCTCACAATGTCGGCGGTATGACGATCTAGGCTTATGCTGGCTGGAATCCGGATTCGTTCAAGGAACCGCTGCACGAGTTCCTGAAGAAGTCATGGGGTAAGAAGGTTCGCCGTCGGCTATGCGAGACAGATGTCCTGGTTATCGACGAGATCTCCATGGTCGACCGCGATCTGCTGCATCGACTGGATGCAATGATGAGAGAAGTCAGACAGGCCTTGGTACCGGAGCGAGGTCAGAAGCGGAAATCTCAACACGGTGTGAGCTTTCCGTTTGGCGGTGCACAAGTCATTGTTACTGGTGACTTTTGCCAGCTGCCTCCAGTCCGTCCGTTTAAGTACTGTATGCACTGTGGTGGAGACGACATGCCTGGACATAAGATGCAAGACGGCAGACCCATCACATGTCTAAAGTGCAAGCGGGTGTATAAGGATGAGGAGAAGTGGGCTTTCTGCTCCGATGTATGGAAGGCTTGCAGGTTCCAGTACTTTGAGTTGAAGCATATTCACCGGCAGTCTGATAACGTTTTCATTGATATACTGCAGAAGTATGCTACACCACCGCCATGTTGGCGAGCTGCACTGACATGTATGCAGATGTCGTTACGGCAAAGCCCTGACCGCCAGCGACCAAGCAATTCTGCTCACTCCCAAACCCGACCCAATCGGCGCCGTCAAGCTCCTACCTCGCAGAAACGAAGTCGCCACCAAGAACACCCGCAACTTCCTCAGCCTCAAATCGCCCATCCGAAAGTACTCATGCCACGACGACTTCATATGGCGCAACAGAATGGAGCAGGATCTCCAATGGAAATCCAAGCCCCGCTACCCTTCCCGCCCCGACGGTCCCCTGGAAGCACAAAAAGACCACCGTTTCGACGAGGACGTAGAACTAAAGGAAGGCATGCTCGTCATCCTCCTCGTGAACCTCGACTTCACCGTTGGCCTCGTCAACGGCAGTCAAGGCCGCATCATCGGTTTCGAAAAGCACTCCGACGCCAAAGTCTTTCCACCCAAAGAACCCGGTTCTCCAGACCACGGCTCCAGCAGCAACAAACGCCGAACCCTCGAGAAGGCCGCCCAGTCCGACCGCGAAGCCATCATAGACGACCAAGTCCGGGACTTCATAACCAAAAACAAAGTCACCCAATGGCCCATCGTCGAATTCCAGAACGGCCACATCCAACCCATTTACGCCGCCTGCCAGATCAGCGAACACGGCTCGGAGAAACCTTACTCGTACCTCTGTCGGACGCAGACCCCGATGATAGCGGCGTGGGCCATCACGGTGCATAAGAGTCAGGGGATGACGTTGAACCGGGTGATTGTGGATTTATATAATTCGTTTGAGAGGGAGATGGTGTATGTGGCTTTGTCGCGGGCGAGGTCGTTGGAGGGGTTGAAGGTGGTCAGGTTGGCGAGGAGTGCGGGAGAGGGTGGGGTGGATGTGCAGGTGCAGGGGTTTTTGAGGGAGCATGGGTTGGGTGGGGTGTGAGGGTGATGGGCTGTGCCTGGCCCGAAGCATGGTGTAGATATCTTGACTGGTAGATTGTTCGGGGTATACGCAGTAAGATATTAGCAAACATTTCACAACCCGCCATCATTCCCCAAGATCGGGTTTCGGTTCTCCGTCGCGAAAGGTATCCGTATACTGTTTCCGTCCATAAACAAGCTGTTCAAAGTTCCCCCTCGTACTCCACCGAATATTCTTACTAAAAGCCACAGTCGTATACTCATCCCCATGCTCCGGCGTCCCGATATCCGACAGACTCGCCCGCAGAGCAATAGGGTGATATCCGGCGAAGATCTGCGGCATGACGCTTAAACACGTCGCGCGAGGTCTTCGGTCTGTGCCTCCACAGACACTGGTGAGGGCAAGGTCGAAGGCACGGTCGATACGTTTGATGCCTAGTTCGTAGAGGATCTTTCTTGCGCCGGGCAGGGAGATGGCGTAGGCTAGTGAGCAGACGTTGTCGTGAGCGTGGGAGACGATACGGGTGTGGTTGGGGTAGCCGTCTACGAGTTGTCGATCGCCGAATTCGGCGTCGATGTGTTGGGTTTCTGGGACTGTAGGGTCGTTGTAGATTACTGCGCGGTTCGTCGGGAGGTTGTCCGAAGGCGTCGGCATCTTGACGCCACAGTGACCTAGCCAGAAGATGTCCCAAGTTTCTATCTCGCCGTACGGAGAGCTGGTAGGCTCAGTCGTGGGGTGCTCGACTACATTGTAGTCAATCACAGCACCTCCAGCTGATGTGTAGTCGGCATCGTAGTAGTCGTCTGCTGGTCCTGAAGAGGTCGTCTGGAGCACTACTCTCGAAGCTCGAGCGTAGTCTTCCATCTGCGACTTGATCCGGATATCCCAGTCAATGTCGTCTTCCGCGATGAGTGCGGTCGTGATGTTATTCTCGACAATGCTGGAGTGTCAAGGTCAGCTTGTGATTGGATTGTATATCGTAATAGGTAAACACACTGCCGTAGAAGATTCATATGTGCTCGCCACGCAAACAAAGCACCTTTGGACGTGAACTCCTCGCCACCTGGTGGAAGAGTCTTGCTTTCAAGTGAGGTTACGCCATCCCAGTAGTCCACTTGCAAGCCGGTGAGGTGTGCAGCCAAGGATATGGAGTCGCGGTGATCTGTCCGCGAAGGCAGGTTGATGGCGAAAATCTTCTGGAACTAAACAGATGTCAGTCAGATGCCCGGTAGCTCGTAGGTGGCGAAAACTGACACCAAGCGTCGCATTATGAACATCCTGCAGACTTCCTCCGCTTTCTCCTGCACGCGAGCCAGGTGCTTTCAGGCGTAGTGACGGCGCCTTGCCATATGTCGACACGCTCGCGAACGCAAGGATGATCAGAAGAATGCCTCCAGTCACAGCAATCCATAGTCGATTTCCAGCCAAGCCCAGAGACATTACGTCGTAGGATCAGAGTAGTGGTAATCTGCCGTCAGTGTTATAGCATAATTGAAAACAAAGACAAACAATGGAAAGAGGTGCAAGTACGGTGAGGTACGTGCCTGCAACACAGCAGCTCGCGCACATGTCAATTGCAAAGGGACATGGTGTGTCAGAACAGGCCATCGCGTCTGCAGCTGCATCTACCCGTTCGCTTGAGTAACAACAAAGCTCACACCATCGTAAGCTGACTCTGGGCGGGTACCTATAAGAGGTAGCTGAGGAGACCGGGTAGGGCGTCCAATCCCGCCCGTTTACGAAGGTACTGGCTTGTCACCCGAACGTTCTGGCGGCGTTGCGATGAAAGTGGTTCACTCATGAGACAGAATTGCCCCGTCGATCATGGCATGAGGCGTCTCGCTTTGCTGATCATAATCATATGCAGAAATTAAATGGTTGTACTCGCCAGCAATAGCCCCTGACATCGCTTGTGGCGCGCGGGTGTAACTCTCTCGAGACTGTTGGTACTACCATTGCTGTATGCTGCTCGGCTCGACTGATCTCGCTGCGTCCGAACATGCAACCATGATCGCTGATGTCGGCAACAGACTTGGGGAGAAAGTACGCAGTTGTTGTGAGGATCCGGACGCGTGTTTGTTGACTGCGGGGCTCGGGAAGTGGAGATGAGAAGGGTTAGGGTCGGGGTAAGCACGATATTGATGCGGCGATGAGGTCTTCTGAATCGCGGTCATATCTATCCCTACAAAGGCTATACTACAACCCACCACTTCCACCCTTCCCACTTCCCCTCCACGCCACATCAAAATCTAGTCATAACAGCAGCCTTCTCCAACTCCCCCACAATCCCATTTCCCGCCAAACTCCACTGCTCACTCACCAACCCCTCCGTAACAGCCGACCGCATCATGCCGCTCCTGGCATAATACTCCATCACCCCCCTCGCCTCCAATTTGCTCAACCCCTGCACTTTCCTCACCTCCACCATCTCCATGACGTCGGAGACTCGTTGATCGATAGCGATGTAGGGGTTCCATTCTGGTAGGGTAAAAGTTGTTGCTTCGAGGGCGGAGCGGAGTTTGGGGAGCGGAGCGGAATTGTTCCAGAGACGTTGGACGCGGTCGCGGAAGTCGCAGACTTGGCGCCGGAGGACCGCATCTTCGATCGCCAAGGTGTTGAAGGACTCGAGAGGCGAGATATCTATGTCTTGCGTGGCGGCTGCTCCATCGGCTTGCTGTCTCAATGTATCACGGATGGTGAGGAGGGATTTCAGCTGACGACTCGCTACCTTACGGCTGAGGATATGGTCGAGGGTGGGCACCGAGGGTCGTGTGGAGGCGGATGTGGAAGCCATCACCATACCACCGTTTGGCAGATCGGTCTTGCCTGATAGGAGATTGGCATAGTCTCGAGCGACGGCTAGTTCATGTGCATGAATTGGCTGAGCCTCGCCGTTCAGGTACGCAGACATGCGCATGATGTGATCGACACCATCCACACCTACGAAGACTGGAGGCCGAAATTGGCCTTCCTTCTCCGGCTGTGAAGAAGCTGTAAGTTCAGACCAGAGAGCCTGCCAGATTGGGTACGCAAGTGTCGGGTCGTCGGCGCCGAGTTCTGCCAATCTCGCAAGAGAGATGTTCGATTGAAGCGGGATAGGCAGGTCGTGCTTCTTGCTGATGCGAAGGCTGTTGAGTAGGCGTCGATTGGCTTTACTGATGTTAAGTAGGAGTTGCGCAGTGTAATGTGGTTGGATGTAGATCGTCTCGCCTTCCGGGGTCTTGTACGGCTGATAGCTCGTCTGCGCATTCGTCATCGCTCGTGCTTCTGGGAAGTGGATGACAACCCAGCCCTGTAAGTATGCCATGGCCATGCCCTGTAACAAAAGTACACTCTTTCCACTCCCTCGCGCACCGTATATCATCTGCCACGTGACATTCTTGCTCTCAAAAACGCCCTGCAGTGCCTCACCAAGTTCCACTGTTTCTCTCCGCACCAATGCTGCTGGCCGCCGGAACAGACCCCATCCCTGACCTGGCTTGAATGCTTCCAGTGCCCGTAGCGCCTCTACCGTGTCATCGCTCAAACCTATCACACGGCCTTCTAGCGATCGTAGCTTGCCAGCACCACCCACGTTCTCAGCCGACAAATCCACTAGCCCTTGCACTTCCAACGCATTGGTATTGCTCAAGACTATCTTCTTCCGTAATGCTTTTCGCTCGCCCGAAGCTGGTGGTCGTGCTGTAGTGACGCGCTTGTTCTTGGATAATCGGAGCGTCTTGCCGGCTTTGGTCACTGGTTTTGCGCCGCCAGATGCCTTCTTTTTGGGTGGGTTGGCGGAAAGTGATGTGGTGGTGGAGAAGGCGGCGCGGTGGGCGGTGTTAGAGGCGCTCGAGACAATGGGAGACGGCAACGCGCGTGTCAAGCAGCGTAAGCAGATGGTGTTAGACATGACGGGTCAACAATGGCGAATGGTATGCAATGTATGTTCATCTATCTCCAGACGCTCGAGCCGTATCGCTCGGGAATGCCAAGACTTTCTCCGACCTCTCGACTGCCTGTCCATACCATATAGTCATCTTGATGTGTAGAAACGCAGGCGTGTCAGCGAACATGTATGCGACGTGTGATACGTTAGCGACTCCGCTGTCAATGTGGGAGCAGTCAGTCGGCATAACACATTGTATCTAGCTGGACGCGCATGAAGGTTTGTGATAGATCGCTCAATCGACTACGACCATCTGGGATGATCAGTCACCGCTCCCACTGACCCTTTCCCGCACCTCCAAACTCCATGCAACAATCTGTTTCTTATCCTGACAAAACAACCCGGCGCGCAAATCCTCCACAAGTCCTCATGAGATTCATCGAGAGCGTACATAACGCAGCGATGTCAGACATAACCCCTCAGTACATCCTCCAACACCTCACCCTAAAACAAATAGCTAAATACTAACCTCCTGCCAGCCTCCGCCGCCGCCCAACCACAACAGACAGCACAGACTTCTGGTAAATCAACCCGACAAACTGGCAAAACCTCCTAGCAGACTCCACCAACGCCACCGGCACCAAAAAAGCAGTTCTGAACACCATCCGCAAATACGACCAAGCGGGCCGCATCATGGAAACAGACGAAGGCATGCCCGCCCTCGCCCCGTGCAAATGGTGTGTGAACCGTGGACTGGAATGTCGCGTCTTCGCCACCCGGGAAGATGAGGCGTGTGCTTATTGCAAACGCATGAGTAAAGGAGGGTGTGCGGCGAAAGTCGTACCTGAGGAGGAAGATGATGAGGGAGGGGTGATGCTCGCTCAAGTTATAGCGGACCAGCGGGCCTGTGATTGTAGGGTCGATGAGCTGGAGACTCAGTGCCGGGCGCTTGAGACGACGGTTGAGACGTTGTGGGCTGAGCTTGAGGGAATGAAGGCGCTTGTCGGGGAGATTGGGAGTGTTGTTGGACGGTTTGGAGGACGGCTTGCTACTCCTCCGCTCTCGAGTGGAGAATGTACGGTCACAGATCAGATTATGAAGGTGGAGTCATGATGTTTGCATTTCTCGAGCCATTGCGGCCCGCTGTGGACATTGGCCTGAATAATATCATACTTGATCTATGTAATAACATATGTGTATATACCACGTCTGCGGTAAGCCTCATAACAATATCATCGCTGTTATTGCTGTAAAGCCCACAAGTCCACTGAGCAGCACATTGGCAGGCAACAAAGCCGGTCCTGCTCCATTTGTCGAAACAGTAGCGGCCGCCTGAGGACCTCCACTACCTCCACTCGACGAGCCACCTGTCGTGGCTGAACTCTTGCTTGTCGAACTAGCTGCCGGAGCAATGCTGACGCTCGACCCATTGACAACCAACACCCCAGTCGCAACAGAGACCTGGGCTCCGCTGATAACAGTCGCATCACCCGGAGTCAAAGTCTGGCCTGCTACGATTACTCCGTTCGTGTTCGCGGGATCGACAGAGAAGACTTGACCAGCTGCTGTAGCGATACCTCCACTGCCAGCGCTCGAGCCAACCTGGGAGCTGCTCACGATCACAGCCGGACCTTCGAAAGTGCCAGTACCCGTGTTAGCTTGTGGCTGGCTGTTTCCATTCCCAGAGCCCTGTGCTGAGGCGGTCTCAGTCGCCGACTTCCCAGACATAGCAATAATAGAAGCAATCACATCCCCAACATTGGCTGTTGACGAAGGCGCAGCAGGAGCAGTGTTTCCCTGTGACGAAGTCCAACCAGACCCAACCACCTGACTCTCTATAGGAGGCAGTGTCGTTGTCACCGGAATTCCAGTAGTGGTAGTAGCAGGCGTCTCAGGCGACTGTGCCGGCGTGGCAGAGCTCGTAGCGGTGTTACCCTGCCCAGGCGTAGTCGGCCCCGCTTCTGTACTCACAGGCTGCAGTGCTTTTGGAGGATCCCACAGCCCATTCAAGCTAAGCAAGCAGTTCGACCATGCAGGATCCAGGTCCCGAAACGCCGGCGGAACTGCTAATTCTGGTGCGAACAGCCCGTCGTAGATCAGATATCCTGGGTCTCTGCAAATTTGTGCTAGGGTTTTGTTGTTGACCATATTTGGATACCCGAGTGATTTAATGTTGCCCGAGTCCGTGCATTGGGCCATGGCATAGTAGGCGCTTGCCGGGATGGGATGGATGAAGTCGGCGAAGTTGACTTGATAGGCATAGTCGTAGAGCTCGCCGTGGTATCCAGATATGCTGTAGACGGACGAAGAAGGCAGACCAACGACGCCACCAGCGTATGTGTTTCCGATCCTGCCACAGGAGTTCGACGCGTATGCTGTTTGGTAGGAAATGTATGCTTTGTTCTCGTAGTACGTCTGGCCGTTTGACACCACGGATGGCCCAGAGTCCGGCACACTCGATTGAGTCGCAGACATGTATTCGCAGGCACCAGTGGCCTGGCCGCCCGCTCCAGCTGCTGTATAATTGGAGACTACCTGGCCATAAGGACAGACCGTCGAGGCACCCAAAGTTGTGGCGCACATGTTGCGGGTATAACTGGTGGTGACCTGTGATAAAGCAGCGTCAGCATGAACATCAGCAGGGCGGCTGGAGTCTACCGACAGGAAAGTAGAGCAGCTGCACACTCCCGCCATAAATCGTGCAAGCACCACAGCTCACACCTGTAGTCGTCGGCAAGGCAGTCTGGCTACACTGCGGCAGATCAACTGTGATGCCGCCTGGAACAGGTGCACTACTATCGGTCCGTGTCGAGAAATAAACACTCGCCATACTACTGAACGATGATACCGCAGAGTTGTACTGATCCCACATAGACGTGCAGTCCGGCGGAGCAATCGTGCAGCTGGGAGGCGGACCAGTATAATTCAGGAATGCATAGTCCACGGTCGTAAATGTGGAGCTGGCCGTGGGCGTGAGCGTGCCGATGATGCGGTTATGGCCATCGCAGAGCTGTGTCGTGGAGGCGGTGAATTGTGTGGCTAGGTACGTGGACGTGACATTATGGCCACCGAAGCCGCCGCTGCTGGCTAGGTAGGTGTAGTTCGACCATTCGCTGTTGCATCCCCAGTCGTAGCTTGAGCCTGTGAGCATGTGTTATTAGTGCTCTCCAGGATCGCTGGCAGCTACCATACCATTGCCGGTCGCCGGAACTGTCCAGATGCCGGAAGCGGAAGATGTTGTGATGGGTGATGCATTTGATGCTGTTAGAATATGTCAGCAGTGTCTTGAGTCTACCCAGGCAGCCATGAAATGTACTCTGGGTGCTGTTCGAGTAGCTACTGCTCGTATCCGCTGCCCACGTGCATTCAAGTAGGGCCGGTAGTAGTAGAATCGCGCTCTGCCATCGCATAGCCATGCTCGCGTCGCTGAAAGTCGCAAGTCGTATGCAAATCCGACTTCGCAAAAGCAGGAGGGGAAGCCTCAACTCTTCAAGGTCTGGAGCGGTGGCTCAATCAGTCATCTTGCTTATGCATAACCCAACCAGCACCAGCACTGCCGCTGATCGTCCCATGTCGTGCATCCTTCGCGCGAGTCGATCAAAAGCTTAACTTGCAACAAACAAGCCGTGCCACTTTACAGTTTACACCGTAACACGACTGTGTGTAGCTACAGCAGAGACCCTGCCTGAGTCAGCTAGTGCAGCAAACCCGTCTGATATAAATGAATAGACGCAGTACCACAAGAGATCCGAGAGAAATGGTAAGGACTCATTGCCGTCACGGCGGACAGAGGTGAGGTTGGACAGTACTGTGAACCTTAAAATTCAGCCTCACCCAGAAAGTGAAACGCTGGTGCGAGCCATGGAAAAGACGTCATGTCTGAACTGGATCGACCACGGCTTTTAATGTCCCTTTGCAAGCCATCAGTCGTTTTCACGTAGGGTGAGATGAGAGGGATTTCTGGGATGGTGGATGCAGTATGATCGAGCTGAAGTGCTCAAGTGCTGAGATGGGTGAACGCTACGTAGGATCTGATCGACCAGAGTTGCCGCTTCAATGTATTTGCCCCCGCCAAGATCAAGAGACCGCAAAGACCGCCATGCATCTATATCCTTTCCGATTGCGAAGCTGCTTCTGCAGAGTACATATCACGATGTTAGCCACCTATACTCCACCGCATCTACGCCAAACCTTCCCCGTCTCATACTCACAATCACGGCAAAGCCGCCACCCTCTCCTCCACCCTCCACCCAGGCGGCCACCAAACCATAACCGGAAACCTCGCCTCCTCCCCCTCGATCCAAAAACTCACCTTCTCCACCTCCACAAACCCCAACCGCCTATACGCCGGCTCCCCTTCCGCGCTCGCCTCAAGCCACGCAGGGACACTCAATTCCTGACACCGGTCTAATCCATGCTGTATGCACATCGTCGCCACGCCTCGTCTCCGCCACGCTTTGTGGACGCACATGTACATTAATACCGCGTGAGGCCGGCCGCTGAGCCATCTTCTGCGAGCGTCGTAAAGAGGCTGCATCCAGTTTCGAACTCTCTGGCCAGTCTCTTCCGGTAGCCAGGCGCCGGAGAGGAGGGAATTGCACTCTTCCATCTTCTCAGGGGTGCGGAGGCGGTCGTAGATGAACCATTCTGCAAACCCCACAATGGTCTTCTTGCCGGTGTCAGGATCTGTATGCACGCATTTGATCGCGGGGTACTGCCTCGATTCTTCCATGTGGTCCCGCCAGGCACGGAGATGTCGCCGACCAGAAGCCTTACGTGCTTCCTGAGTGTCGATGTTACCAAAGGCTTGTTCGACTGGGTAGTCGCCGAAGGATTGGGCTACTATCTTCATTAATTCGGGGATGTCTTCTTCCGTGGCGAATTCGATTTTGAAATGCTCCGCCATGTCTGAAGAATGCTAGTGGTGAGTGGAGATGGGGAGCGAGAGGTTCATAGCAGGCGTTCATGCTCCTACCTGTCGCCTATGTGTGCAAACCCCACGGCTACTGATGGGATGGTGCTCATCATGACTCAGATCGTTGTAGTAGTGTGGGCGTGTTGCGAGTGTGAAGCAGATCCCCGATCTCCCCACAATCTCATAGAGACGAGTTAGCGCGGTCATGGCCCAAGCTCCATCGTGCTTCTTTCGCGAGTCGACCGGCCACCAAAATTCAGGTATGGTCACTCTCTTCAGACCACATTGCATATCGTGACCTCCGTACTCCCGGCGACATGCTACACCTCGTGATCGCCTCGCGACATAGTGACCCTCACTAAAACCTCGGACACGCTTCCTTGGACACCACTTTACGCGACCGGACGCGAACCCGACACGCTTGGAAGACCTACCAAGATGAAGTGCGCAATCCACGTGATGCCCTTGAAGCGTCCCTTGGGATCCCTCAGCGCCACCCCATTCAATCGCCGAGCACCCGAGCCATCGCACAAGTATGCCGTCACGGCCGAGCTGGACGAGACGGTGCAGGACATCGTCACCAAAGCCGAGGCGCAACTGCAGAAGCTCTATGGCATCGATACGACCATGACCTACTTCAATCGCGTCAAGGACTCCGAGGGCTTGGATATCGCCATGTCGATGAAGCTGGGTGAGCTCATGACGGAGAGCACACCGGCTGCTGAGCGGAGCTTTACTCTGTATCAGGATTGGTTGGATAGTAAGGATACCTTGCCTTCGGACTCGCCTTTGCGACCTGCGATGTGCGACAAGCGGAAGTTTGACAATCTCAGCGTGGCCGAGAAGCAGGCGTTCAAGGTGCTCAAGACGGCATATGAGAAGGATGGCGAAGCTGTCTTCATGCGTGCTGCCGATGGTACACGGAAACCAAATGAGGTGGAGACCAGGGTCATAGATTCACAAGCTTCACTCCCCACGCCGAGGAATTCTAGTATGCCTCCTCCGCCGACATCTGCACAACGTCCTCCTCGATCATCACCACTCCAATGTGCCCCACAAAGCAGCTATGACGAGGATCTCCTGCAGACTTTCTCGTCAAATGAAGAAGTCGCCGCGGAGCTGGAAAGCGAACACAATGCCTTCGAGATCATGAGCTCTCAGCAGCGACAACAGATGCCACCTCCAAACTCCTCCCAACGATCCTCAGCATCCGTCCAACCACCAACCCAAACACCACAGCAACCGCCGCAATCGTCTCAACGCTCGAAACCACCAGCATCCGTCCGACCTCGTCGAAAAGCGGGACTAATCCCCTCCACCGAAACCTCAACGCCAGACCTATCCCGCCCCGGCCGCTCAGGCCAAACCTTCACCAAAGTCTGCTGGGAAGACGACGAAGACCGAATCATCGGCGCGGGCTTCGCAGCGGGCTTGACGGCCGAGAAGATCCGGAAGAGGTATGATCTCAATCGTACAGCGAGTGGGATCCGAGCGAGAAAGCTTTTGCTGCAGAGGAGTCGGCCGGAGGTGTTTGTTAGGGGAGCGGAGTCTGAGGAGGGGGGTGCGAGGGGGTCTGGGAGTGGACGGGGGGTGGAGGTGAGGGAGGGGGAGGGGGATGCGATTGAGGACGAGGAGGAGGAGGAAGATGCGTTCGAGCCTGTGCGGGATAAAGTTGCTGAGGAGCAGGTCGCGGTCAAGGGGGAGGTAGCGGAGGAAGAGCACGAGGAGGATGAGCCTGCGTGTGCCGGGCACGAGGTAGCTGAGCAAGCAGCAGAAGAAGAAGAAGAAGAAGTTCGTGAGAGCGACCAGGACGATCCGGATTCGGCGGTTGCGGACTTGGATGTGGTGGAGAAGAGAGAGGAGGATGATGTTGATGGTGATGAAGTGGAGGAGAAGAATGCTGTCCTTGTGCATCCGGAAGTTGTTATCCCGGTTGCTTTTTTAGGCCGACAGCGGGATCTCGAAGAAGAGGTCGAGGAGGAGGAGGAGGAGGAGGAGGAGGAGGAAGAGAGGCACGACACAAAGACCTCGCCACCTCAGCTTGATGTGAAAGAAGCGGCGAGCGAACATGCAGTCGAAGCCGAAGCCGAAGATGCAGAAGGAGAGGAAGAGGAAGACGGAAATCACCACTCCGCCCACGAAACCCTCTCCTCCGAAGGTGCCGAAAACGACCTCATCCGCCTCGCCGACCGCGAAGGAGTCCAATACTATAACGAACACGATGGCCGCTTGCAACTCCTCCGCTACCTCCGTCCGGACATGAAACCCGCCCGCATCGTCTCCACCGTAAACCGCGTGTTTCGGCATGCGGCGGAGGAGGTGCTGGAGTGGCATGTGCGGTGGTTGACGATCAAACGCGATCTCCTCAATGCTGAGAAGGGATCTGAACTTGAAGCGGGACTTATGAGGGGGTTGGAGACGATGATTTACTATCGTGACCTGAGAAGGCCAGATTACTTCGCGGATGGGAGTTTGTTGCCGGAGACGGAGACGGGTGGGGGGGCGGTGGTGGTGCCGAGACGCGAGCCGTGGGAGGTTGTGCCTGAGATTGGGTCGGGGAGGATTGAGGAGGTCTTTGAGATGGATGAAGAGGTGGTCGGGGTGGGGGATGAGAGTATGGTTAGTGCTGCGAGTGGGGCGAGTGGGGTGAAGATGTTGGGCCAGGATGGCAGAGTGAGGAGTAAACGGGCACGAAGACATGCGGCAGCTGCTGCACGGAGGAGGAGGGGGAGGAGGGATATCAGGAATGGACGGGCGGAGGGGGGGTGAGCCTACCGGAGGGCTGGAATGGATGGGATTCATGATGAAGTTGGGTATGAAGCCGAGCTGGTGGGTTCTTGTGAGGGCGGCGGCGTCCGACTGTGCGTTTCCTCCGCCTGTGGGACTTGCATTGGGAAATGCTTGCTTTGCCTGTAGATCTGGAGGATGGAGAAGTCGTGTTGTGAGATCGTGGTTCGGTGGCAGATGTGCTGGGTTTGGACTACGTGAGAGCGGTGGGCGGGGACGAACAGCAGTGACTTGACTATGGGAGCTAAGGGACTCGTACGAGTTCTCGGCAACAGCGTGTCACCGGCTGTCGAGCGAGAGAGTACAACGATGGCAGCTTTGTACGTAGACCATTACCAAATCCACATCTGTAGCATATCATCAACCAAATGTATACCCGGCCTTGATCGTCGTCCTCCTGTCGTATCACTCGATTGTCCGTCGATCTCGTCGACCCTCGGATGCTCATTTCAATAGACACTTGGCTTTGCTCATAGTCTTCCCCCAGTACTGGGTAGACCCGTCCATATCCTCCTACCGAATACTCCACGCGGTATATGTGTATGATGTCGGCGGAAAAAAAGGCAATGCCACTCGCTTGGCGTGGAGCTTCAGCTTTCGACCAATCAAATGTAAGACGTAAGTCGACGGAAATAGCCGGGTTGGTGGTAGAAAGTGTGGCCAGGAGCGAGAGCATTGCGAGAGCACCACCACAACACTTCTCCGATTGCCAGCGCGCACTTTCACTCCCTCTCCCTCTCCCTCTCCGCTCTACCACCATCTCTCGACCTTTCGTCTCCCTCAAGCGCTGAGGCCGGCTTCTTCTCTTTCAACAATGTTGGCCAGGTCGACACTCCACGCCACGCGCGCCATCGGTGCGGCGAAGACGGGTGCGACGAGGACTGCGCAGGTATGGCATTCACTTCAGACACGGAAGGGCATTGGATGGGATGGAAAGGGTATCAGTGGAAGCTCTTGAGCTGGCTGCTGAGTGCTGTGGATGCAGTATGAGAGATATTGGAAGGCTAATCAGGTGATTTGACACAGCGCAATGCCTCCACCACTTCCTCCTCCGGCTCGTCTGCGACATGGAAGGATAATGCACTCCTCGGCTCCTCGACTGCCCTTGCTGTGGGCTCCGTGGCGTGGTATTACTATCAGTTCGGGCGCCCGGCACATGCCATGACGCCTTCTGAGGAGGGGTGAGTTGCAGACCATCAGACCATACCTATCACTACTTTACCCTTAAAAACAAAACCAATGCTAATTTGATGGATGATAAAACAGCCTCCACGCCCCCGCCTACCCCTGGGAGCACGAAAAGCTCCACAAAACCTTCGACCACAACTCGCTCCGCCGCGGCTTCCAAGTCTACCGCGAAGTCTGCTCCTCCTGCCACTCCCTCGCCCGCATCCCCTACCGCACCCTCGTCGGCAACATCATGACCAACGACGAAGCCAAAGGGCTGGCGGAGGAGAACGAATACGACACCGAGCCCAACGACGAAGGCGAAACCGAGAAGCGACCCGGGAAATTATCGGATTACATCCCCAGCCCGTACAAGAACGACGAGGCGGCGCGCGCGGCGAACAATGGCGCCCTCCCACCGGATCTCAGCTTGATGGTCAAAGCCCGACACGGCGGCTGCAATTACATCTTCTCCCTCCTCACCGGCTACCCGGAAGAACCGCCCGCGGGCGCCGTGGTGCAAGCGGGTCTGAACTTCAACCCGTATTTCCCCGGCACCGGGATCGCGATGGCGCGGGTGTTGTATGATGGGTTAGTCGAGTACGACGATGGGACGTCGGCTACTACGTCGCAGATGGCGAAGGATGTGGTGGAGTTTCTGAACTGGTCGGCGGAGCCGGAGATGGATCAGCGGAAGCGGATGGGGTGGAAGGTTATGGCTGTGGGCGGGGTGTTGTTTGCGCTGTCGGTTTGGGTGAAGAGGTGCGTTTCTGGCCGAGATTACGTCCGGACTGATCGAGTTTTGAGTGTTCGAAAAAAGGCTAATGTGATTTTAGGTACAAGTGGTCCACCGTCAAGACCCGCCGTATGTTGTATGATCCCCCCGCCATGAAGGCCAAGCGGCCGGATAACGTCACCGTCGGCTCGGCGTTTAGGAAGTAGAGGGGTTTGCATGAAGCATGAAGTAGTGTGGTGGAGGGTGTAGACTTGATTGAGGTGGAGGAAAGTGGGTGGGAGTGGTAGAAGCGCGGGCGAGCGAGGGGGCTGGGAGAGGGCGGCAATTTGTACAGAAAGATGTCCCTTCCTCACCTTTACCTTAGCGTGCTTTTCATCGTGTCGTGTTTTGCTGTTTGTATCAAGGAAAGACTTGTGCTTGTTTTTTGCTATATTACAAAATGCTTATGTTCTTCCAAGTCATCCGTTTGCTTCATAAGTCATCACTCGTACAATACCATCCTTGCCTTGATCGGGGACCTCGAGCATCGATACTCGGCCCGCCCGGGGTGGTGGCACCAGAGCCGCTGCGGGCGTGGGATCCGACCCCCGCTGCGGAGAGGATTGGATGGGATTGGATAGGACGGGATAGGATAGGATAGGATAGATGTGCCGAAAGGGTACGGTCTCCCAGTAAGGCTATCATCCTGTCCTATTCCTCTTGCACTCTCGTTTATGAATTAAGCTCTCCCCGGTGCAAACTCCCATGACAGGCATCTTCGGTCGCGATCCATTCCTCCCACGCATCACCCATTTCCTGGATTTCCTCCTCGGATGCGAGATTGAGCTCTCGGATCTTGGTTGTCATGCCGCCGGTGCGTATGCGTTCGGCCATTGAGCCGCCTGGATAGACGTGGAAGAACGGAGGTTAGCGAAGAGCTCCATGGCCTGTGCTTTGTGCATTCTGGCTGGACTTGGTAGATAGACTAGATTACAATGAGAAGTAGGGGAAGAGAGAGAGAGAGAGAGAGAGAGGGAGAGGGAGGGAG
>NW_027041978.1:26909-109427 GCF_035927965.1 Recurvomyces mirabilis | reverse complement strand
TTGTTTGTGTTCGTGGTTGTTTGTGTGTGTGTGAGTGTGTGGGTGTGGGTTGTTGAGAGTGGGTGATAGAGACCGCGCCTGAGAGAGAGAGAGAGAGAGGTGGGGGAGGGGCAAAGAAAGGAGGAGAAGAAGACGTACCCCAAATCGCCCTCTCCTCAGCAGTAGCATACATCCACGTCCCACACCCCACCTCTACATCCTCCCTCTTCGCCCCAGCCTTCAATGCCCACCCCAGCGTCCGTGGTCCCGCCGTCGTCTGGCCCTTGGCCGCTTCATGAACGGCTATGTGGCACCGATGGAACTTCTCTATCCCTGGCAGACGAGGGTGGTAGGACCAAGCCGTCAAATCGGACTCGCGGTTCGCCACTACGCCCCCGGGAGTGGTGACACGCAGCATTTCCTTATAAGCGGCCACGGGGTCCGAGAGGTGGGAGAGTACCATGCTCGCGTGGACGATATCGAACGCTCCATCCTCGAACGGCAGAGCGTAAATATCAGCAGTCTGGAAATGGATCTTCGATTCTACACCAGCTTTCTCAGCGAAGGCCTGGGCTTTGATGAGGATCTCGGGGGAGATGTCGGTGGCGGTTATTTTCCCTTCGGCCGGGAGGTAGGAGGCTAGGGAGGTTGTGATGGTGCTGGAGCCGCAGCCGATGTCCAGGAGGTTGAGGTTGGGGGTTGTGGCGGCTTTCTGTTGGAGGACGGGGAGGAGGTAGGCGGCGCTGTTGGTGGCGGTGCGCCATTCGTGGTGGCGGACTTGGGTGTAGCCTGGGATGTATTGCTCCTTGGAGCCGTAGGTTGTGGCTTTGGTTGGGGTTGCCATGGTTTATGCTAGATCCTGGGAATTAGGGTAGTTGGGTTCCTTGGTTGAAGTGACTTTGAGGATTGTGGATTCTTTGGAGAACTGTGACAGTTCGGACGACCTACATGTTGCATATACTTCTATCGGTGACTCATGACGATGTCGCTGCGACGGGCTTTCCATTCGTGGTGGCGTTGCTTGAAGCCATTGGATTCTAGTTGAGGTCTTCGTTTGTTACGTCCGCTATAACGCCATGCCAAGACTCCGATCTCGCCACTGTTCGAACTTCCCATTTCACCTCTCACGTACCTTGCGATACTGACTCTGTGATATAAAGGTATTGAGAGTGTAAGTGGTAAGTGTATGACAATGGTGGGGTGGGCTGGCTGAATCAAGCCAAGGCGTGTATACTGTGGCATGCAGTTCTGCCGCAAACACACACAATACACATACTCTCCACTCGACCATGGTCTTTACCTCCTACAAGCTCATCGACTTCATGAACAGGCGCAGTGTAGTCCACAGGCTGACCCTCAAACCCAAAGTATTTTCCAAGGTGAACGTCCCGTTGTTCGGTATATGTCCGGAACCAAAAGACTTTATGTGGGCAATTTGCCATACGTGGCACAGAAAGCAGACGTAGCAGCTTTCTTTGCAAAGCACAATGTGGAGGTGTAAGTGGCCACCAATATCAGACCCTTCATCTGATACCAACCTCTGCAGGAGGCGATGGTCCTGGGCCACAGTATACTGACCAACCACAAACAGCCTCAACATCGACATCTCCATCGACTCCTTCACCGGCCGCAACCCATCCTACTGCTTCGTCGACTTCACCACGGAAGCAGCAGCCGAAACAGCAAGACAAACCCTCCAAGGCCAACTCATTCGCGGCCGCCCCATCAAAGTCAACATCGACACCGGCAACCGCCAAGCCCCACGTGGTCCACGAACCGAAGGCGCCCCCTTGCCACCAGACAACCGCTACGTCTATGACCGCTGGACTCGCAACGATGCCCCAGACCACTGGCTCGGACCCCAAACCGAAGGCCGCCGGGTCTGGGTCGGCGGCCTACCTATCATGCGTACGCAGCTGGAAACCCATGAGATGATGCGGGGGTTGTTTTCCGGGTGAGAGATCGAGGCGGTGAGCAAAGTGAATGTGCGGGAGCATGGGGATGGGAGTGGGGGTGGAGGTGGGAATAGGTCGAGGCATTGTTTTGTCGATTTCGCTTCTAAGGCGCAGGCGGAGGAGGCGGTGAAGGTGGTCAGTGAGAGGATGGTGAGGGGTGGTGGGGGTGGGTATCGGGTTAGGATTGTGAGGAGCCGGAACGGCCGACGAAGGTTATGAGGGAGCAGTTGGCTGTTCATGGGAAGGGTCAGGAGGTGAAGGCTACGGTGCAGCGGAATTTGGCCGGATCGTGGCGACGGCAGGACTAATAATAATAAGCATATTTGGTACAGTGAGGTCTCAATTCGTGGTGTTCATGAGATTTTCCCGCCTACTGGAACGTTGTCGTAGTCTACTCAGGTACTTCCTAAGAATGTCGGCTTATATCGCGCCCCTCATTATCTCTCTCCTCCCCACTGAGCCGGCATAGTCGTCGCCAAGAGCGTTCCCTATGTTTCAGCGCGTCCTAGGCGTAGGCTCCCTCCCCCTGTCCGGCACCCTCTCCCTCATCCGCCTGACAGCCGCACAAGCATCGCATTCACGACTGACACGCTGTGCACCATTGGGTATACCCACGCCTGAACAATAGGTCTGGCGGCAGGGCCGGATGACGTTCGTGTTGGTGTGGCCGCAGCCGTAGATCGTTTGGGTGCCTTGGCACATGGTGCGACTTGTGTGGGTAAGGGATAGATTGGAGTGAGGTAGTCTGGACTGGTTGGAGATGCTGTGGTTTGTGGATGGAGTTTCAGGTTTGTGTGTCGAGTTCTGGTTATGGGCACTACTCGAGGGGGTCCGGACAGGAAATGGTGCTTGCGTAGGCGACAGTACCGCTGAAACTCGCTTTAATATGATGCTGCCGTTCGTTGCATCGTGAATGCTGTCTTGTGAATATATGCAGTGACTGTTGACTCGCCTCTCAGGACAGACACATAGTGACCCAATCTTGTCACACCGCCGGGCCACGGAGACATGATTGCCTGAGTGCCTGCTCGACAGCATGGCAGTATGGACAGTCATGTAGAATCCGTCCTGAGCGTATTAATATCTGAGAACTTTTCGGATTATTACCGGTCTCGTAGGTCTGCCACCAGAGGTATCATGCTGCTTCACACGAGCTGGACGTTGCGAGATACTACCATGTTGAGTCAAGGTCATAGGGTCGGAGGGAAAGAGATCTCTCTCCATCTGTTCAAGCCAGGCTGCATCTTGGTGATTCTGTTGTTGGGCCAGCTGCAGAGCGCGAGCGAAAGCATGGCGCAAGCCCCGCCATTGTGGTGTGCTTTGGGCAGGCAGTATGTTTCGACGCATGTTCGTGGGTGTCTCGTCCAGGATTGTCCGGAAGTAAGCAATGGCAAGCGATGGATCGGGTTTCGTCGGATGTGCCATGTGCAAACGTCCCACACCGAAGTCACCCCAATCGAGTTCACCGCGCCTTCCTGCTGTCTCTTCTAGACGTTGAAATACAGCCGTGAATTCTTCAAACAACTTGGCATCAGTTCCAAAGGCGTCGCAGCTGGTGAGACGCCCTTTTAGCTCTATCGCAGCAGGCCAAGTCGACAAGGCCAGCAAGGGGTATCGCTTTGATGCGACCTCGTAGGCGTCGGCCGCTACCTGCTCCCATGTAAGGCAGCAACGCTCCCTCATATGTAGGAAGAATCCGATCGCCGAATCTGCAGAGCGATCAAGCGCGGTCGAATGGAGGGCACGAATGTAACTCCTCATCAATGAACCTCGCCAGGCCCTTGTTCGCATAGCACTCAGGCTTATGCCGATCTCGGCTTGATCTGGCATGGCAATCTCGAGCCATTGGGTGATCAGATCATCGTGGCCCTCAGCGGCGGCGAGAAATGTCAAGCTATCCTTTGCACGAAAATCCTGGAGGAAAGCTAGCCAGCGTTCGTTCCGCGTCCAGAGGTAGTGAAGAACTTCCCGCACGATAGGCTTCTCTCTAGCGAGGCTCGCGCGGTCATTGCGATTCGATCGGAAGAGCAGTGAGAACGCCGCTCGCATATGATATCTGATAGTTTCCAGCGGCACATCACCATCGGCCAGCTTCTGGCGTAGCAAATCCGCCGGATGCTCAATCCTAGCATGGTCTATCAGGGCTCGGACATTGACGTCCGTGTCATCGCCAGTGTGTGGCTTCAACGGCGATGCAAGATTGGCCATCCCGAAGCCATCAGATTTTCTCTGTTGTGAGAGCCAGGCAAATATCCCGAAGAATGCACGCCAGCAGTGTTGGCCGAGGTGGAGTAGTAAGAGGTTGTGCGAGACAGTCCACAGTACACGGCAGTCCCACGGACTCGGTCGAGGGCGCAGACATTTCGGCCAGTCAGCGAGAGTAGCCCCGAAAGCCTGGTGACAGATCCAAACGGTGCGCGAAGGACATGTCTCGTAACAGGCATCATTGTTGTCTCCGCGTTGTATGTGTTGCTTGAAGTGGCACGTTGAACTCTATTTTGTGGCGGGATAGCGGTGCGCACGAATGCGGCCGCAAATGCCGCACACACTTCACCACATCTTCCTCGCGTACCCTCGTTCGCGATCTTGACCGAGGGCTGCATGACGAAGTGACCATGCCCAAGCAGTGAGGCTACATCAAGAAAGCATAGACTTATCACTATATCGTCTCGCTGCATCAACGACAAGCTGGCACGTCATGGCAGAAGCGTTCGGCGTCGCAGCCAGCGCCATTCAGGTTGCGGACGCAGGCTTCAAGCTCTACGGAGCCTTGTCGAAATATGTCACTGACTACATCGACGCCAACAAGCATGCCCGTCGTCTTGTAGACGAGGTCAGGATGACCTCATGGGCTTTGCAGAAACTTGGTACACTCCTACAAGAAGACGAAGAACTTAAGCTTTGTAAGCCGGACGTCCTCGACGAGATCAGAGTAGAACTTCAAAGATGTGAGGTTGTCTTTGGCGAGGTCGAACTAGTGCTTGATGGCTTCTCGCCCGATACAGCAGGTCCTTTGGTCGGGGTGAAGCGCTGGAAATGGCCGCTAAAAAAGGACAAAGCTCTGCTGCTACTGGCACAGTTCGAGCGACTCAAGACAACACTACTGTTGGTATTTAATGTCCTATCCTATGCCAGTAAGCTTGCCTCGAAGTACGCTAGACTACAGACTTTCTAGAGCAAGAACGGGTGACTGACCAGAGCGACGTAGAGACGTACAATATCATGGCTCTTCTCTCGATGAGAAGATACAGGTCCAATACCTGGCCAAAGCCAAGCAGGAGGCTGAGTCTCTAGAACAGAAACTACGTCTGGAGACAGAGTGTGGTGCTGACAATCAGCTTGGCGCGGCTATCGGCAGGGGCCTTGTCCAGATCGACAGGATCGCGAGCGGTATCCCGAAGAGTCTCGAGCTCAGCAAAAGTGGCGATCGCCCAAATGAGCCAGCCGTCAGCGTATCTTCCGAACGAGATATCAGCAATCGTGGCACAGACATTGATAGTATAGGGACGTCCCGAGGTATAGGAGAGCAAAGCTTCTTGCTGGGAGCTGTATTCGTGCCAAAAGGAACTTCTGCGGAGCAACGCCACAACGGAGCTATTAGTCCAGAGAAGGGTTCCACCCGACCAAACAAAAGCGGTCGTGAGCAAGCGCTCCTGCAACACCTCGACTCTTGCACAGCGGCAATGATTCGTCTCAACGCAGCCGTAGACCAGGCCAAAACTCATCTCCAAGAGACGGGCTCCGTACCGATCTCAAGCATTACACGCACTTTTCGCTCCACAAAGCGGGCCTTTGACGACCTGACCAATGCTGAGCGTGATCTGGATAGTGAGGACGAAGAGCAGGCTCCCAACGCTAGTATAAAGCTTACTGCTGACGCCATCGACACAGAGACAACAGCTACACATAGTTTTGCATCAGACTTCTACTGTATGCCTGATTTTAGCCGGCCAGAGCGTCTCTCCGTGGATCGGAACAGACGCGTTGCTGCCGCTATCGCTGGAGCGGTTGATGAAGCTGAACACACGCTCGGCTCTCAACTGAAAGCTCCGAATTCGTCGCCAGCCCATGAACAGTCGCCTTCCACCGTTGCTGAAGCAGCAGACCCGTATATTCTGCATCCACTTCGACAGACTACGCCGGCTCCGACAACCACCAAGATAGCATCAAGCCAAGGTAGTGCATCGAAAAAGAGGTCCTGGAGTGCGGACTTCCGCCGCCTGAAATTGCCCGGACGACGTAAGAACGATGCCCAGCCGCAAAGTTTCCAAGCGTCCGAGCCCTTCCATGCTTCGCCAGACCCTCCGTCAAGGATGACTATCGCAGAGCTCGACGACACCTCCGTGACCAAGAAACCTGATGCATTATTTGGCTCTCCTTCTTGGCTCCATGACCCTTCCATGTCAGAGCCGTCGCGGCATGAGGACGAAGAAGAAATTGAGTACGAACCTCGTGCTTCGTATCAGCTTGGTGGCGCAAGCATAGCAAGACGGTTGAGCAGACCACGACCACGACCCGATGGTTCGAGCGCTCGATCTCCACAACGACTCACCCATTTCGATGCCGATTCAGAGAGCGATGAGGACTCTGATCCCGAGGAAGATATCATGGACAAGCTACTGCGGAAGTGGACAACGGTAGTAATCTAGACCAGTCCGGCGAAGAGCGATATTATCTCGGTCTCTCACCACAGCGCCAAGTTTACAGCTTCGCTATCAACTCCTGGCAACTCGAGCCCAGTCAATCCACAACAACCTTCCCCTCCAGCTCCCCATAATGCTCAAAGAAGGCATCAAACAGATTAACCCCATGCTCCACATCATAGCACCCCGTCGTCTCCCTGATCGAATGCATACTCAACTGCGCATTACCCACATCAATCGTCCTCAAACCCAACTTCGCACTCAACATCGGCCCGATCGTGCTTCCGCAGGGTGAGTCATTCTTCACCACGAACAGTTGCAATGGCACCCCGCCGTCCTTGGACCTGGCACCAGGCGCTTGATAGGATGCGGCTTTGGCGCGACGGGCGCATTCTTGGAGGAGGACTATACCGGGGGAATTTGTGGCGTAACGGACATTGGCGTTGACTTTTATGACGGTGCCTTCGTTCATGCGCGGGGCGTGGTTGGGTTCGTATTTGCCGCTGTAATTCGGGTTGATGGAGTGGGACATGTCTGCCGAGACGAGGAGGGAGGTCACAAGGGTTTGCTCAAAGGCGGTGGAGTTGGCGTTTTCGTCCGCGCTGACTTTGTCGTAGCTCTTTTCGGAGTCGGAGGCGGAGGAGCTGGGTCCGGTGGGGAGGCAGGATAGGCGGCGGAGGACGGCGGGGAGGAGGTTGCTGTCGGCGCCTTGGGCGGATGTGGAGCCGATTTCTTCGTGGTCGAAGCAGGCGATTAGCCGGATCGTGCTGTCGTTCTCGAGTGCGGATTTGGAGGAGACTGATTGGATGAGACCTTCGACTGTGCAGTATGTCATGCCCAAATTGTCCAGACGAGCAGAATAGATGAATTCGTCGTTCAGGCCACCAATGCAGCTAGCTTGGGTGTCGTAAAGCACGAGCTCGAAGTCCAGAATATCCTCAGGCTTGCAACCAGCTTCCTTCGCAATCAGCTCAACGAAGTAGGTATGGTGTCTTTGTGCTGGCGTCTTGAGAGGGTTGAAATCGGCCGCCTTATCTGCCTCACTCTGCTCCTTTGCCGCCTCTTCCGGAGTTTTGCCTGTCCTGTTCAACTCCGCAGATATGAGACCGGTGATCGGGATGAGCTGTGCCTCTTTGTTGAACTCGAAAGGCACGCTACCTCCGAAATGCACTGCCAGATTCGGTATCCTGCAGATCGGCTTGCTGACTCTGACTAATCTCTGTTCCATGCCGCCGTTGCTGCTCTTGACCATTACTCGTCCTGCTACACCGAGGTCGCGATCGAACCATGTGTGCCATAGTCCACCGCCGTAGGTCTCTACACCTACCTGCATGAAGCCATCTGCACTGCGCTTTGACACGGGCTTCACTCGTAGACATGGCGAGTCGGTATGTGCGCCGACCATAGCTACGGGGTTACCGGGCTTCCATTGTGAACCGATGGCGAAGGCCACGATCGTGCTGGCATTGCGGGTGAGGTAGTATTTGCCGCCTGGATGGAGGGATGGGGTCCAGTTGTCTCGTTCCTGGACACTCATCAGTCTCTGTATATTCGGCATTGTGGTATGAGTGGTCTACCTTGATCTGCTTGAAGCCCGCCTTCTCGAGTCGCTGCTTTGCGGAGTGAACGGCATGGAAGGCTGGAACGATATATTAGCGCCGTAGCCAGTTCACTCAGTATCTCAAAAGTCTTACGAGTAGGTGAAGCATTCAGGAAAGAGACAAAGTCCTCTGCTCGTTTCAAGGATGCCTTTCCTGCCATCTTGTGGTAGTGTCGACGGATGAATATGCTGCGCTGCAAGTTTGGGGTTCGGGTGCAGTGGAGCAAGCAGAATGAGATTGTCTGCTTCGAGATGGGACAAGGGTTGAGCAGGACCATAGATTTATGGTCGAAGTTGTACAAGGCAATAATAATGTCCCAGAATCAACAATAATGCTGCCCGCAATGCGTAGTCACCTTCCCAAAGAAGCGAGTGGCCCAAGCTCCACAATTCCTGTTCCTGACAGGCGTCATTCCAACACATTCTTCCTTGACAAGAAAATGAACACCTAGACACGGCCGAACATGATTCAAGTGTTACTCTTGTTACTCTCTGTAGCTATCGTGCCTTGACAAATCGCAGCCATGTCAAGGTTCTTCCGCTGGTTTCGGACCGAGCGACTCCAGAACACGGGTTCGCTCGCCCGAGATCTACTAGCAGGCGAGCGTACCTTCCTAGCCTGGACAAGGACAGGTCTCGGTTTCATAGCTCTCGGCGTCGCTCTTGAGAAGGTAGGGACGATGACTTCATTGGTCTCAAACAAGACAACGCTCACAGTAACATAGGTGGAGGCTTTCGTAGCCATCTCACCGACTTTACTTCGTCTGGAGAACAGCAACACGAAACTGGCAGCAGGTACATTAGTTGGGACTGGAAGTCTTATTGTCTTGCATGGTACTAGCCGATACTTTGGCATGCTCAAGGATCTTCAGGAAGGCTACTACCGACCGAATAGGATCGGGATCATGGGTCTGGCTATGGTCAGCGTTGGCGTAGCGTTTGCTGGAACTCTCCTTGTGCTGGAGAACGAGGCCGAGAAAGACAAGGAGAAAGCTAAGGATGATGCGGTCCGGATAGCTGCGTCCACCAAAGGACGTCCGTGAGAGGTGCGTTGCCTGGCGTCTTCGCCACTGCCTGCGAAACTAAGATCACTGTGTACGACTCAGTAGTCCAGACGATGTCATGAGCAGATCCCGGTGGTTTGCTGCCCACGATGTCTTTGTCTCAGTCACGAGATGATGTCAAGGATATCTGTTTGACATGGTCATAAGTACCAGCACTCCAGAAGTGGCAATAGTGACTACGATCGAGCTTAGGCATGCCACTATGCGTTGCAGACCTTATAGAAAGACTCGATGTCGCCGCCACAAACCATTCATCGAGCATGGCATCAGTATTTGAGACCATCTCGATCCCGGTACCAGACTTCACGCGGCACTCTCCACCAATCCGCTCTTCCACATCCTCGCCACCATCGATACTTTCCGGAGCATCCTCGCCTGCGATCCGGCGCTCTTCACGCCTACGCGACACCACCATATTCTCTCCTCCAGCCGGAGTGCTCACCGAAGCTGAGATCGACGCCGCACCCATGTGCGGAACACACAAGGAGATGGCTCTAATCCACTACCACCGCCTTCTCAACATCATCGCCCAGGACGATCCTAATGTGGTCCCACCATATACTTCTCAAGCCGTCGCTCGTGTCCAGCTCGCACGCATGACCGTCGTCCTCCGCAGCACCATCAGTCACTTCCGGAACCATCCCGGCAAGGACGCCGAGATCCGCACTGAGCCTCCTGCACCAATCCACAGCCGATCTGATGGCCGAAGACTCTACCAAGATCCCCTCGACGTCCTCAACGATCGAGACCAGCGCATCGAATCCCTCATCCACGACCTCATAGACGCTAGCTTCCACATTCCAGGCGCAAAGAGCAATCTCTGCTCCGATCCGCTGGCGCCGGGTCATGATGACACGACGGCGCCTTTGGTTCAGGAGAGCTGTGCGGGCGGTGTTGATGACTTTGCTGAGATGTGGAGTATTCCGGAGATGATGCTTGGTGCGAAGCCGCTGCCTGACCATTCGTCTGTCTATAATATTGGTGCTGAGGTGGATGTTGGAGTGATTTATCGGCGTGGGAAGACGGAGAGTAATGTTCTGTACCATGCCAAGGTACTGGTATCGCGAGTAGATCCAGGTACACTGGAGCGAGCGCGATCTGAGATGGAGCTTCAGAGGTGCCGGACTGCGAGAGTCTCTGTTGGTTGGCCGCCGAGTGGGAGATCTAGAGCTGTTAGCCTGAGGATTGGGGATCTTGAGCTACCCACATGAAAAGGCAGGCGAACGATGATCTGACGGAGGTGACTCAGGGCCAAGGAGTGTTGCTATCAGCGCATCTGCGTTCGATTCACTGTTGACAAGCAAATGAGTCATGGTGGAAGATATGTACGCTGTCACATGTCGCAGGTGTCAATCATTGCTGTCGGTCAAGTGAGGGCTCGATAAGTACTCCAACTTCTAGTACCAAACCTGCTCTTCCACAAACTCATAGTTATGATCACTCTTACCCTCGTAAAACTACTCCCACGACTCACCAAGCCCCATCCTCGACACCCAGCCATCATGCCTCCAACCACGCGCGACGGCCTCATGAAGATGCTGCATGCACATACTGGCCGGGGACGAGCGGTGGGTCTCCACTCCATACGTGCAGGGGTCTTGAGTGCGAATCACTGACATTCTCTAGGTCGCAAAAGCCGGCTCTGCCTTCTCCACCATGGGCAAGAACAATAGGGCAGCACGCTGTGGTCGTAAGAGAGCTTTTGAGGATGAAGAGTATGCGGGAGATGAAGATGCGGAAGGTGACCCTGAGTACGAGTATGACGAGGACGACTATCCTCCGCGAAAGCCACCAGCACCGAAGCCGTCGAAGAAGAAAAAGGTATGTGGGTGCTCCTGACACAACCGCGTCCGTCGACTGACAAGGTCCTTAGCCGAACTCGAAGCCCAAGCCCGAAGCAAAAAAGCCACCACCACCCAAGCAGCCTATCATCGAATCCTGGCATCCAGCAGGCGGCGAACAGCCCAGCCCCAAAAGTAACAAAAATCCAGCACCAGATCCAACAGCTATCCTCGGCATCGCACGTGTATCGACTTGGCGGCTGCAGTTCTTCAAGCCCGCTATTGATGATCTGATCCGGCAGCATGCCGAGTATGAGAAAATGGTGACGAATACAATGGTGCATGGTGGTGAGAGTCTGACTGATGTTTATGTGTATTTTCCTAGTGCGAATGCGGCGGCGAAGGTCAAGGAGGCGGTTGATAGGGAGGTGGTTGCAGGGAGGAAGTTGCAGGTCATATATGTCTAGACACCGAAACCGGCATATTTTCTCTAGATTCGGCTGTCTCCTTATATATACACAGACGGAAGATCTTGCTACTCATCTAAGGAACCGACTCGTTATCCACAGCCAACACCAACGGCGTCTCCTGCGGCAACGCATCCAACTTTTCCAGATCACCCTTCCCCAGCTCAAACCCAAAAACATCCGCATTCTGCGCTATTCGTCCCGGATTATCACTCTTCGGTAACGGCGACCAGCCCTTCTCAATACAATACCGCACCAACACCTGCGCAGTCGTCTTGCCATGCTTCTTTGCCACCTCGTTCAAAGTCGCATCGTCCTTCTTCTGATTCCGGACGAGAGGACAGTAGGCTTCGACCACGATATCGTTCTTCTTGCAGTACTCCACTACTTCTCTTTGTTGGAGCCAAGGATGCAGTTCGAGCTGGTTCACAGCCGGTGGCCATACTTTGGCGTACTTCTTCATGTCCTCGATATGTCCGATGCCGTAGTTGCTCACGCCGATGTTCTTGAATTTGCCTTCGGCGTGCAGTCTCTCCATCGCTAGCCACATCTTTTTCCTTGGCTCGGCTCCAACGGCTGCGTTGTGGATGAGCATCAGGTCGAGGTAGCCGTCGTCTCCTGCGATGTCTTTGACGCTACCTAGGCATTTTTCGTATGTTGCGTCGACATCTGCTCCGGCCTCCCAGATCTTGGAGGTGATCCAGACGTCTTTTCGGTCGAGGCCGGATTGCTTAAGTGCTTGGCCGACTTCTTTCTCGTTGCTATATCCTTGGGCGGTATCGATATGTCTGTACCCGACTTTGAACGCCTCGAGGCATGATTTGGTCGTGAGATCCTTGGGACTGTCCCAGACGCCGAAGCCGAGGACAGGTAGCTTGTCGCCACTGCGGAGCGTGAGTGTCGCAGAAGCCATAATTGAGATGTGTGTAACGAAGCATACTGTAGCAATTTCTCGAAACATATACAGTATCTCATGACTGCCGTCTTCGGTTAGTGGGGCGCGATCCAATGCCCCTCATGACGCAACCATACACATGGAAATCAGCCTGTACCTGAACGTAAAAACTTTCTGGTCCCAGCTCAGATCTGCCAGCCGTGCCGACGATATGGTGCTCGAAGCAATACGTTATCAGCCAAGGAGTCTTGAGATCCTCAATCAGCTGAAGTTGCCACACCAGACCGCGTACGACGAGGTCAAGGACAGCAAAGATGGCTGGCATGCAATCAAGGATATGCGGACACGTGGTGCACCTGCTATTGCTATAGTCGCCGCCCTGTCACTGGCCGTGGAACTGCAAAATAACAGGGTCTCTGAGAATGCTGAAGAAGTCGGGGCTTTCATCGTGGAGAAGCTGGACTATCTAGTCACCAGTCGACCCACTGCTGTTAACCTGGCTGATGCAGCAAGAAAGCTGAAGAAGATTGTTGAGACGGCTTCCAAGTCAAGTGACAACAATGGGCAGGCTGTCGTCAAGGCATACTGTGATGCCGCTGCCCAGATGCTGATCAGTGATGTATCTGACAACCAAGGCATCGGCAAGTACGGCGCTGAGTGGATCGAAAAGCAGGCCGGAGGAGGACAGGTCAGTGTGCTCACGCACTGCAATACCGGGTGAGCTCGAACATCACTCTACCCAAATCTATCGTCCTGATATTCGCAGCTCCCTCGCCACCGCAGGCTACGGCACAGCACTAGGCGTCATCCGCTCCCTTCACGCCAACGGCAAGCTAAAGCAAGCCTTCTGTACCGAGACCAGACCATACAATCAAGGTTCACGCCTCACCGCCTTCGAACTCGTCCACGACAACATCCCCGCAACACTAATCACGGACTCCATGGCCTCGGCACTACTGCGACTAAAAGGTCCTTCGGAGCACATAGCAGCGATAGTCGTGGGCGCCGACCGCGTGGCCGCCAACGGCGATACGGCAAATAAAATCGGGACCTACCAGCTGGCCATAACAGCCAAGCACCACGGCGTCAAATTCCTCGTCGCGGCACCTCGAACTACAATCGATCTGCAAACCCGATCCGGCGAGGACATCACCATCGAGGAACGACCGGGCAAAGAAATGACATTCATCAAAGGCCCGCGCTTCGACGGCGTGGACGTTGACCTGAGCCATTCAGAGACCGTGAGCATCGCGGCGAAGGGCATTGATGTCTGGAATCCTTCTTTCGACGTCACGCCCGCTGAGCTGATCGATGGCATTATCACGGAGATTGGAGTGGTGGAGAAGGGTAAAGATGGGAAGTTCGATTTGACTATGGCGATGGAGGCGCATAATGAGAGTGTTAAGCCGAGTACGGTGGGTGGGTTGTGATTTTGAGTTTGGATAGAGAGATGGATAGATACCCGGTGCAGCCTCAACTACTGTAGATCATGAGGATAGGTGAGATTACCCTGCGCGTAACAATTGTCGGACTGAAGCTGCGTCCGCATTCGTGGAAGTACTACCGTCCACAGTCTGCTGTCCCAATACCATCTGATACACAGCCAGAGCCACCGTATGCAGGGATGGGTATGAAAGAGCCCCAGTTGAGGTGGCTGGGAGAGCGCACACTGAATGCCGGCCCAGTCTCATGCGGTAGAAGGAGACGTTGCTGTGGACTACGATAGACAAGGCTCCATGGAGCGATTTCCACCATCTCCTCGCAGAAGCACCGCAAAAGGCTGGTATCCTGTGTTCGTAGTGGGGATCTATCTGTGGTGTCTTTGTTCCCTGTTCGATTGGGCTTCATAACGGCCAGGACTGGCTCCCATACCACGCCTTTGCACGTAGCCATGTCTGGTAGATCCGAGTCAATCACGAGGGCTCTACGCTATTTGGCCGTAGAGGGCGGCCGAAGTTGGAAAGAGGGCTGCTGGTGGATGTTCGCGGGATTGATTCGGTGGTGGCGAGAGGGCGTACCTTAGCTAGCATCGTTGGCTGGATCGAAAGCTCGTGGTGACTGTGAGTCGGAGGGGATCCACGCCAGTGTCCTCCCAGAACGGCCTTCGCCAATCTGGTGCAGTATGAGGGATCTGGGCTCCGAGCTGCTGGCGCTCGCCACTCCTGCCTCGTCAATCCTAAACCTTCCGTGTACCTCGGCGTCTCCATCATGTCACGCAGGGCAGCAGCATGTCTGCCATGAGCCCGATCCGCGCGACGTGGCATCTTGTGCTGGCTTTCATGTCTTCCCATCAGCCTCACTGCCAGCGTGCTCAGTCCTGCTTCCGCCTTCCTTCTCACGCTGAGCTCTCATCTTCTCTACATCCTCCTGGTCTTTTTCTGCCTGTGCAAGTAGTGCTTCTATCTTGGCCTCCATAGTGCTCAATTGACTTTCCAGTGCAGCAGCGGTTCTTTCACCTTTGGCGAGCTCCTGAAATGCCTATGGTTCTATGTCAGAAATTACACGGCTTGAGGTTGTGCAACATGATCTACCTTTGCCAGATCGGCATCGTCTGCACCATCAGAGGATGCTTTAGGCTCATTCGGTGCCATTTTTTAAGAGTGTTTATCGTGCAAGGGACAGCATCGTAAGTGAAGTCGTTCATGCAAGTCGAGCTCGTGCAATGCTTGGCAAAAGACGGAACGGAGTCGGAACCATCACGATTCCGTCCGTCGGACCTTGATACAGTAGATGCCGGTGACGATGAGATAATCACGAACCGACTACCGTCGCGACGAGGTGTTTCACTCGATCTTGATTTATCATCTTAGGACTCTTGCCTTGCTTCGTATAAGAGACAATGGCATCAGAGACCTCGACAATGGCGACATCACCAGATCGAGCAGTTGCGGCTGCCTTCTCCATGCAGATCATCCTCCTAGGCACGATGAGACGACAGACGCATAAGCAGATCGATATACTCCCTCCGCCGTCCTCCGCACGACTGCATGAGTCGCTCGACGAGACACCATTCGATCTCCATGAGTACCTAGCTCAGCCCGAGAAGCAGCGCGGAACAGTTTTGTACCTGGCTTATGGATCCAACCTGTCCAATGAGACCTTCAGAGGCAAGCGTGGCATCAAGCCGTTGTCGCAGATCAATGTCCAGGTACCTTCGCTACGGATGACCTTTGATCTACCTGGTCTACCCTACGCCGAACCATGCTTCGCGAACAGTGGTACCCGCGACCCCGAAAACGACCCACCGAGAACACTTTCGCAAACAGCAAGCAGTAGCGAGAAGTCACCTTTGCTTGGCGTCGGGGAGCAGGCGAGCGGGCAGGGATACCACAAGGACTCATGGCACAAGGGCTTGATCGGCGTGGTATACGAATGTACACCCGAGGACTATGCACACATCATCGCAACCGAAGGAGGAGGGGCTTCATACCACGATGTTCTGGTCGAATGCCACCCTTTCGCCTCTGCCGATCCAGCTACGCCAGTACTGCAAGATCCCACAACTCCACCTTTCAAAGCACATACCCTTTTCGCACCTGCCACATCACCAGGCGATGTGCCGAAGCAAGGTGGAAGAGTACAACGACCGGATATGAGCTATGCTCAGCCTTCAGCCCGGTACCTCAAGTTGATCACAGATGGAGCCGACGAGCTCGGCCTTCCGTATGAGTATCGAGATTATCTGCACGCCATACATCCATACACCATCACGTCAGCGAAGCAGCGCATGGGCTCTTTCATCTTTCTCGCTATCTGGGCTCCAATTATCATGTTTATCTTTACAGCTGGGAAGATGTTCCAGGACGAAAAGGGACGATCGCCGCCTTGGTGGGTACAATTGGTTGGAGCGATATTTAGGGCTGTGTGGGGGAGTTATGATGGGTTCTTTGAGCCGTTGTTTGGGGATGGGGAGAGGTCTATACCGGATGGTGGCGATGATGCGAGAGACGATACGAAGTCACGGGGAGAGAGAAGGAGGGGTGGGATGCTTGGTTTGAGCCAAGAGGTAGATCCGGAGAAGGCGCGATTGGTGGATGTACGATAATGTAAGTCGAATGAGAGAATATGATACATGCACGAACTGCAATTGCCTCGCCCTGTTCCCTTTCATGCTCGCATGTCTGGCAGCACTACACTCATTGTATGCCGTCAGCCCGCACGCTGCCAGCTCATAGGCGAAAGGCCATTGGACTCCCTCCATGGTGCTATCTTCCCCAACATTGATCGTACCCCTCACTACCCGACATATTACACCAACGGCCAAGTACTCGTGTCTAGGGCGTTGCTCAGGACTGTAGATGAGCATAGAAGAAGGACGAAGTCAGGTGATCACGCGCTTAGCGCGACTTTCAGGCTTCATCCGACGTCACATCACTCCACGACTCCACCATCCTCTCCTCACCATCTTCAACACGAAAAGATATGGAGAAGAACAACACCGATGGCGCCAATCATACAGAGTTACGAATCTCAAGATCTCATCAATGTTAGTCAAGATGCGCGGACTTCTCCTGCTAGCCAGGGGAGCGTGGTAGAGGACTCGTTGGGTGTGGCGACGAGGGGCGGTCCGGCACAGCATGTGGACCGAGACCATGCGGAAGCCGATCAAGGATATGGCGCAGATGAGGAGGAGCTTTATGGAGTGAGCCCTCCAAGGCTCGTTGTGGCGGATGCTGCGGAATCGTTCGTCAGAGAAACTGCGCAAGGAGCCCCTGAGTTTGCCACCCAGCCGCCCAAAACAACCCACTCAGCTCCGAAACCAGTGCGCAATGAGGAGCTGAACGGCATTACAGTCCGTTCGTCGCACGTTGCGAGCCATTATCTGGATGATCATTCGACCAACGAAGAGGAAGAAGGTCAGTGTTCACTGACGTTGAGCAGCGGAATCCGGCTGACTTGAGTAGGAGATACAGCTTCAGCACAAGACATCCGCCGGAAGAGCAGCGGCAGGTCCACAAGCAAGTCTGTCTCGAGTGCAGCTTCGAGCAAAGCGAAGGCCAAACCGCATATCTCTGCCCCGACGTCCGTCATGACTAAGGCGAAAGCCACGCCCACCAGCAATAATTCTGCTTTCGCTGCTCTTCAAGCTCGGAGGAATGGAAGTGCCATCGCTGGAGCTGCGAGTACTGTTCCTAAGCTCACGAGCACGAGCGAGTCTACGGCACCACCCAAAGTTCGGGCTACCCAGGCTATAAGGAAGGCACTGGCCGACAAGGACAAGAATGCTCGGGCTCCTGCTCTGGAAATGGCTGTCGACGGCATTGACGAGAAGCCGAAGTCACGAAAGTTAGGTATGCTTGCAGTGACACCAGCGAGAATCATCGAGAAGACTATGACGCAAACCGGAGAAACAGCAGATCATCAGAAGCATGCTCGCTCGAGCGCAGTTCTGGACAAGAATAGCAAGAGCAAGTTGTCGACTGCTGAGGCTTCGAAAGCTACAAGCACCGCTAGATACACTGGCCGAAATACAGCACCTGCAGCCAAGGTCACTGTGCCGAGCCTCGATGACTTCTACGATGTACCTCTCTCTCCTCCTGGCAAGCAGGCCACGAATGGCAAGATTATGCCAGAAATCAAGTCGCAGCAACCTAGTAAGAAACAGGAGGCAGAGAAACGCAGTAGCCACGCACTTGAGAACAAAACCCGCGGTCGACCAAGAAAGCGACCAATTGCCGAAGATAGTGATGACTACGTTGACGCGCCTGTACGCGTGCAGCCTGCGAAATCGGCCCAGGCGGCAGCTGCCTTCAAGAGACGGAAAGCAGCACCTCCGAAGGCAGCACCGCCGAAGGCTACAGTATCGAGCAGCTCCAGCACGAAGGTTGATGAGGAGGGGATGGACTTCGAGAACGACCACGAGTCGATTGAAGATTTTGAGCACGCTGTCACACATGTGGACAAGGAGGGTAACGGATTGGGAGGCATAAGAATAGAGAAGGGTGAAACTGGGATGGTCGACGGCTCGGTGGGTGAGCTGGCTGACGACGACTCGCCACGGGCTGAGAAGACAGCTAGAAGAGCTAATGTCGCGAATGGCGCATCCCAAGACAACGCCATCTTGCTGTCAGACCGCGAAGATTGTTCTTCGGAGCTCGATGAGACAGAGCTAATGCCTGCGAAGCCGAAAGCAAGGTTACGACCTTCTGCGAAGGCGGTCAAGGCTCCGCAAACACCAGCTGCACCGTCGTCGAGCCCGCCCAATTGTGACCCTGATCAGGCTCCTAAGCCACTTGCAGACGTTGAAGCATCTCGTTGCTCTACCATCATCGGCTTCGATAGATCTGGTCCACGCAATCAAGGCACTCGATCAGTAAAGAAGCCTGCTGCTGGGACACCCTGGCATGACCAGACAGCTGGAATCCTTTCCCCACGCAAGATTATGAAGCTACAGCGCAGTACTCTGGCACGTGTAGACGCACACCATGGACTCGGACCGTCATCTGCTGTAGGGAGCATGAGGTCACACCGTAAACACCGTACCGATCGCAGAGCCCAGCCCGAAAATGTTGCTGCGGACGTCATAGACGCCTTATCCGGACTGCTGGGCCATGCCAAAGCATCTGCTGGGGATATTATGCCAGAGCTACGCACTAGAACTGAGATCGCAGCGTGGGGCGGGCATGACCAGGATGAAGGCTTCCAGCTTATTGATGATGCACTTCCGGCCCCAGTCGCTGCCACTAGAGGAAAGGCGCTCGATGAATGGTCAGTCTCCACACAGCCACCATTACCGCGAACAGCTTCACAAGTTGCTATGCCTCCGCCTGCCCCCAAGCACAGCAAGTTTGCAACGTTAGATGTGCCAGCTGCTATCCCTGTTACAAATGCTTTAATGGCCACAAGAGAGGTCCAGACTCATGCACGACCTGCCACTAAAACCTCAAAGCGAGCATCATCAGACGATAAGGACCTCGAGGCACCCGTCTCCAAGAAGAAAAGATCAAGGCAAGCAGTCCAGAACAGCGTTCCAGATCCCACGGTCGATTTTCCTACTCAGCCGAAGCCCACCAGAAGAGCTCTGCAAGCTATTGGGAAGTCAAAGGTCGGCAGACAGGCATCCCAAGGCAATGTTGATGTTGGAGGTAGTCCTATACCTAGGGATATGGTGGTCCCTGAGCATTCTACGGCCTTAGAGATCTTCTCGCAGCAAGCTGGTCTGTCCTCAGACTCTGCACCGGCTCAGCCAAAGCCTTCCTCTAGTATATCCACGACATCAGTCCTTCCAACCGGAGATCCTAGTTTCTTTGACCATCTGCTGTCCATACCATCATACCAGCCTCAACAGCTCGCGAGCAACGATAAACGCAAGCCAACGTCACCCGGACAAGAATCAAAAGCCATGACTGGTATTGCGATGCGTAGGCTGGACGGCCAGCGTCTGGTCATCCATGACGAACTCGGTCCGCCACCCACAAATCCCTTTGCTAGCTCGGAAGCAGCTCGCGGGCATCTCCGGAAAGAGAGCTCTTCCTCACAACTTGCTGAGAAGCTAAGACAGCAGACTGCACCATGTTTCCGGAAGCGCAAGAGTGATGCTGTCGAGGTAGAAGATCCACAGAAGACACTTGTCGAAGAAGTGCCGAAGTTGAAGAAGCAGAATTCCACGAAGTCCGTTCGGCTTGAGACCGCTATGTCAGCAGAAGACGACCCAGATAGAACACTTGTAGAGGGTCTACCAATTACGAGGAAGCGCATAGCTACCAAAGCTGCCAAGACTGTCCAGCGAGGAGGCAGTGTTCCGGCAGAAGAGGAGTGGGAAATGTCAGCCATCGGATTCTGGCGCAACGGCTTACAAAACTACCAGGTCAACATGTTCGACGAACTGGTCGGTATTTCGCACAAACTTATGCGCCACCTTGTCGACCGCGAGACGGCCATGCGCGAAGCCGTCTCCGACTATCGTCGCCAAGGCCTGAATATGATCGTTGAGATGGAAAGGAGACATGCTCGCGAGTATAAGGCGTCAGTGAAGAAACTTGAGGAACGGAAGGAGAAGATGAGAGGGGATTTGAATGCTATTAGTGAGAGGCTGCAGGATGCTGTGGCTGTTATGGCGCAGAAGAGGGGTGAGAGGAGGGAGACTGGACGGAAGCTTGACAAGGAGGAGGGGAGGTTGGTGGAGATATTGGCGGGTTTGTGTTGATGGGGTTGATGAGCTCTGAGACACACATGTGGGACGTGGAGGGAAGGTCCTTGTTGTCTTTCAAGTGCTTTGGGAAGGCGATGCTTATGATATGGTGTGGACGCTTGCGGCATAAATAATCCATCTAGACTCATCCGAGGGAAAGTGTTGTGCTTCAGCTGCCAATTCGTGAGGGCAACCCAGCGTAGTCACATCTCCTAGTCGCTAGCGATCTGATCTCCAGCTTGTCAAGCTTCTAGCGAACATGCTCATATTGTGACCAATACATGTACTTGTCCAGCTACAGTAGCTTCTTGGACATTCCCCAGGAAATCTCAGCCAGTCCAACAGCCTTTGTGGAGCACCCGAGTCCGGAAGTCAAGCCCATGTAGAGATCGATGTAGCTCAAACTTGAGCTTCGACAGCGCAGTGAAGTGATGCTGGATATCCCCTTCTGCAGTACGGCTTCGCTGACTAATATAGCCAAACATCTCGAGCCAGTCGTTATCAACGCAGGCCGTGTTGCGGCTTAGGATAGTCTGTACACTTCTCGATGACCGACAATGCTGTGTACGATAAGCCCTCCCGAGGAAAGCGATAGGTGCCAGCGTGCAGTATCTACAAAGGCGACAAACTTTCTCACACAATCCCGAAGTCAACCATATCAGCATTGGACTACCGACATAACATCTTGCGAGCGAGTCTGCTCGTCCAACAGGGTTGAGGTCGACAGGCTTCTTTCAAGAGCAATTCTTTACGCTTAGCCTCGAGCCACGGTGTGTCGTAATGCAGTCCTTGAGCCTGAGCATCGAAGACTGTGTTATCGAATCTCTCGCAGTAGTCCGTGATGTCCTCGGGTATACGCTTGAGCAGGTCATACGGTGTTGCACTGGGCCGAAGACGCTGCCTTAATCCCAGTCGTGCAACATGCAGCTCCATTTGATCCGGTCCCGGTTTCAGTATGTACTTTCTGCGATGGCCAATGACAACCCTGTCTAGTGCTGAAGACATCTTTAGCCATCTGAGCAAACCAAGCTTTTATCAGAGCTCGACCGCTGCTGGTCATGTAGACCTTGCGCCACTAGGATCAAGTCTTTTCTAATCAAGCTGTGGTGTTTATGCGCCATCTAGGCAGATTTGAGGAAGTGTTACCATGCGCCAGTCGGGAATCCAAGGACTGTACCTGACGCTCTACCGGCTGGAGCATAATGCGCATGTAGATTGCGATAGTAGCATCGATGGTGTTTGGATCACGTCATCGTACAGCCTGCTTCCTAAACACTGGTGCGTCGTTTCGAGCGTTGCTGTGCTTTGCCCGTCTGAAAGCTTTGCGCTCGAAGTATGCAGGGAAGATCTCCCGATGCTTCTCTGCGAGCCACAAGGCATCATGGTATAGCCCTTGAGCTCTTGCCTGACGGGTCGCTTTTAGGAACGTGATGCGGAAGGGTTCTCGAGCCTTACCGATACCTGGCAAAAAATGCTCAATCTCCTCGGTACTTTTGGTGCCGAATAGTCTTCTGAATAAAGAGATTGTGGGTTTAGCACTGGGTTTCGTTGGATGTTGCAGATGTAACTGTGCTACGATCAGATCTCTGACATCTTGACTTGATTTCCACGTGTACTTCTGGACCAGATCGATAAATCTATCATAAAGTTCCGGTGAGGTTCCGCGCCATGACCCGAGAACGAGCTGATTGGAAATCTCAATCGTAGCAGGCCAATGAGAGACTGTCAGCCATTGTAGGCCAATCATCGTTCCAGGCTCATCCAGTGGCAGCGTATGCTGCCCAGAAGTTTCGAGCAGACGGACGGCCTTCGTACGCGAGTCCAGCAAGTTGAAAAGAGTATTCAGAGCGTCGTCGGCGGATACTTGGTCGTTCCGAAGCAGTTGCGCCCGGATGATGTTCCTCAAGAAGAGCCCTCTCCAAATGAAGAATTTGGGCCCGAAGCTTCTCCTAGCATTCGTTGCATCGACGTCGACTTTCACCCAGTCCAAGAGGATGTCTTGGAGCCCTTCAAGGACCGCGCAGTAGCTCAGCCAGAAGACCGACTCGCGCTTTGACATCACAAAACCAAGCCAGGCGTCATTATCCCGAAGTAGATACTCAACGATGACGCCTGCTATGGGGCATTTCTGGACGAAGTCTGATGTCTGACTTTTTGGCACGCGCTGCAGACGTTGAAAGTGGTGATCCAGGCAGACCTCAATTGTGGCCAAGTCAACCGACTCAGTGGTTAGAGCTGCCTTCAACGTATCAAATGGCATCTTCTTGGAGTCTTGCAGGCAATCCTTAACACTGATCGCGGCAGCAGAGAGGGGGAGATGGACCTCCTCATCCTTCCTGACGAAGCGAATCCATTTGGTTGTGTCGTGAGCGTCCAGGACTTCCGGGCGTCTGATCTGGCGACGATAAGCAAGCTTCGGACGTCCGGGAAGATCGGAGGGTCCACTTGAAGGCAGCTTTTGCTCCGCAACGATAGATCCAGCAGTGGAAGAGGGAGCATGATTACTGGCGGCTCTGCATGGAAGGAGACCTCGTGGGTCTGTTGTACGCTGGAGACGAGCGCGGATCAGATTGTACATTCCCGCTCTCATCGGTCCATAGCTCTCAACAACAGTTTACCAAGCATTCGGATGCCCCGCAGTGGTGGTATGTTCTAGTGTGTTCGTGGTGAAGGGGGCAACGAGGAAAGCGGAACGGGTTCCTCAGAGCTCGGAGCTGATGTCGGCCCGACCTCGTGGCAGCAGCTCCAGGAATCCACGAATCCACGAATCCACGAATCCAAGTCTCCTACCTAGTGATCATTCACTCGCCGTTCCTCGAGTATCCACGGCGTCATCATGTTCTCTGGCTCCAACTCATATCTGGGTGGCAGCAACAGTGCGCGGCCTGGCCAGCCGCAGTATGGTCAGCAACAACAGGCCTTTGGTGGCCAGCCATCACCCTTTGGCGCACAGCAGACGGGCTTCCAGGGTCAGGCGCAGGCATCATTACAGCAGCAATATACTGGCTACCCCGGCGGTGCACTGCAGCCGCAAGCGACCGGATATCCTCCTCAACCACCGCAACAACAGCAGCAGCAAGCACCATTCCAGCAGCCACAGTTCACGAGCTTTCAACAGCCGCAGGCGACAGGATATCAGCAGGCCCCGCAACAAATCCAACCGCAGCAGACCGGCTTCCCTGCCAGCCAGCCTCCTCCACAGCAACAAAATGGCATTGCGCCGCCACCTGCCCAGCCGCAGCGACCACAGCAGACCGGGATGACCAGTAACGACATGGCCAACTCCTTCCGCGGCTCGTCAGCCACCCAGCCTGCACCGCAATCGCAACCCACTGTCAAGCGAGGGATCCCGAGCATCCGCCTCTCCTTCATCACGGCCACCGATCAAGCCAAGTTCGAGCAATTGTTTAAGAGCGCGACCAATGGCGAGCAGGCACTCAGCGGAGACAAGGCGAGAGATCTGCTGCTCCGGAGCAAATTGGACGGTAACAGCTTGGCGCAGATATGGACACTTTCGGACACCACCAAGAGCGGGCAGCTACTGTTCCCTGAGTTCGCACTGTCCATGTATCTGTGCAACCTGAGGTTGACTGGAAAGGACATGCCGACATCACTGCCAGACAGAGTTAAGAACGAGGTCAGCAGTATGGTGGACATCATCTCCTTCGGCGTGGCAGATGACGGACCCGCCAGGCAGACAGCAACCAATGCGCCCAACTTCAACGAGCCTCCCCAGATCCAGCAGCCACAGGCGCAAAGTGCCAGCAATCAGCAGCTTCTCAGTGCGTTGACTGCTCAGCCAACAGGATATCAATTCCCACAGCAGACGGGGTACCAGCAGGCACAACCGACTGGGTTGCTGCCGCAGCAGACTGGGTTCCAAGGTGGTATGCCACAGGCTACTGGCTATAGTGGCCCACGTCCGCCTATGCCACCGATGCCCACAGGCTTCAATCAGACATCGGCACTTTCGCCACAGCAGACAGGATACCCAATGGCCGCACCCTTGAACGCGCAGCCTACCGGTGCACCTGGCCAATGGGGCCTCGTCAACGCTCCCGCTTCCGGTCTACCAAACTTGCAAGCTCTGCAGCAACAAATGATGCCACAGCCAGGACGCGAAAGTGGCTTCTCTGCCCAAGGTCTGCGCGGTAATGCGACTGTGCCATGGGCTGTGACAAAGGACGAGAAGAAGATCTATGACGATATGTTCAAGGCGTGGGATGGTTTTGGCAAAGGCTACATCACTGGCAATCAAGCCATTGAGATCTTCGGGCAATCTGGATTGGAGAAGCCAGAGCTGGAACGAGTCTGGACGCTGAGTGATCCTCACAACAAAGGTAGGTTGAACCTGGACGAATTCGCAGTCGCCATGCATTTGATCTACCGACGTCTCAATGGCTACCCAGTACCCAAATCGCTACCAGCCGAGCTCATTCCGCCGAGCACGCGCAATATCAATAGCTCTATCGACCGCATGAAGGGTCTGCTTTCGCAAGATGCCACCGAGCGCAAGAGTACGGGCGCCTTTTTGCAGCCGCAGAAGACTGGGGTCAGCTATCTCAAATCGCACTCTTTCCGGTCCGGATCGCCTGATACTGGAGGACGCAAGGATGCGACCGTCTTCAAGAACAACGACGACGATGTGGGCTACCGCTCATCTGCTCGGAGGAGAGTGGGAGGCGATGCTGATGGCCGTTCGCCAAGTCCTGCTATCAGTGAGCAGAGTGCAGACGACCTGAGCATTGATCAGCTCAAGAAGACCATTCGTGAAAAGCAAGTACTGCTGGATGCGATGGACTTCGAGGATGAAGGCCATGAAGATGAGGAGGATGCACTTGATCGCAAGGATAAGAAGGAAGCTGAAGAACTTTTCAGACGCATCAGGAGGATACAGGACGACATTGATGGGCACCCAAATAGTGTCTACAAGAGTGCTGATGGAGATTCCGAGAGGAGGGCATTGCAGCGGCAATTGCGTGGTCTGCAAGATCGTCTCCCGGAGCTCGCGAGTCATGTCCGGAGATGCGAGCGCGCAATTGCTGATGCTCAGCTTGAGCTCTTCAAGTTGAAGGATGCCAAGGCCAATCCTGGATCTGCGCAGAGTATCGTCGGAACTGGTCCAGGTGGTCAGGTGACGGAGTCAGACAGACTCAGAGCAAGAGCAAAAGCTATGATGCAGCAGCGCTCTGCAGCATTGGCTGGCCGGAAAGTGGATGTGGGCGACGATGGAAGTGCGGCAGCGGGGAGATTGGAAGGCGAGCAGAAGCGTGTGAACCGAGAGAAGGACGATAATGAGGCGATGGTGAAGGATGTCGAGGAGAGTGTGACTGAGTACAGTCGAGGGCTGGAATCGAGCTTGAAGGAAGGTGCGGAAAGTGCTAGTGATGAGCACGAGCGGAGGAGGTGGCAAGATGGTCTTGGCGTAGAGGATGAGGTGAAGGACTTCATCTTTGAAATGCAGCGCAGCTCACGAGCTGCAAAAGTCCGGACAGAAGACCGCGCTCGCCCTGCGGCAGCTCAGCAAAGTCGTGATGTCGAGGACAGGAGCAGCACACCTACCGCACCTGCAAGAACAGACAGTCCGGCAGCACGACAACCAGCACAGGCCAGTGGCGGCACCTACAATACATATAAGACCGCCGAGGAGAAAGCGGCATATGTTCGACAGCAAGCCGAGCAAAGAATGGCAGAGCGTATGGCCGCACTTGGTCTTCGCGCCCCGTCTAAGAGCGGTGGTGAGAATGCCCAGCAGCGAGCCGAACGTGAGCGCAAGGAGAAGGAAAGCCGCCTCAAGCAAGCCGAAGAAGAGGATGCCAAGCGTGAGCAAGAACGACAGGCACGTTTGCAAGGCGAAGGATTTGGCGCACCAACGCCACAATCGCCAAGCCAGGCTGCTGGAAAGCCTAAGCCACCACCGCCTGCCCCGAGGAAGAATAGGAGCGAGAGTTTGCAGAGTGAGCAGAGCCAGCAGGGCAAGGTCGATCCTCAACTGAAGGCCGAGGTACTGAAGGAGCAGCATCAAGAGACACGAGATCTAGAGTACGTGGAGTGTGTCATAAGTAGAGTTACGATGGTGCTAATGTTTTCAACAGAAATGAAGAAGCGAAGCAGGAGCGTGAACTGCATAAGCAACGCGAAGAGGCCGAAGCTAACCTGCGCGCGCTCGAAGAACAAGTCAAAGCAGGTAAGCTGAAGCGTAGCGAGGAGAAGACACGCCGCGCAGCAGCCAAGAAGGAAGCCGATGAGAAGGAGAAGAGGCTTGCAGCACAGCGAGCAGAGATAGAGGCTGCCAAGGAGAGGGAGAGGCAGCTTCGCGCTCAGCTCGAGAACATCGACGATGATGATAGCAGTGACGACGAATGGGAGAAGCCAGAGGAGGACACGCCGACGCAGAGCGTCAGCTCGCTGCCACCACACGCGCCATCTGCGCCTGCACCACCGACTCCTGCTCTGGAAGAAGTGAGGGCGCAGGAGCCTGTTCGCGAAGAGGCTGCCGCGACTGCGCTACCTGTCGCCAGCCCTCCAGCATCTGAAAGCAAGAATCCTTTCTACCGCTCTACGGGACAGAGTCAGGCAGGCTCAAGCATCACCAGCCCTGCCGCGGTCGAGGAGAAGAAAGATACCAATCCTTTCCATCGTCTCAGTAATGCAGACATCCAGAGGCAACAGCAAGCCCTGCCCGATCCGGCACCGCCTTCTGCTAGGACTCGTGGAGCTCCCAAGGACGAAGACGACTGGAGCGTTGTCGAATCGGACGATGACGAGGAAGAGGAAGAGGGACCTACAGGCGGAAGCGCGAAGCAACTAGCAAGTATTCTCTTCGGTACCATGGCTCCTCCTCGCCCCTTGAGCGCCGCTGGATCCGGCCCGGCTTCACCTGCTGTGGGTAACAACCGTGCGGCTTCCCCACCTTTGGCCATGCCAGGTGCATTCGCGCATAGTGCACCTCCACCTCCGCCTCCACCGCCACCAGGTGGTGCTGCGCCGCCGCCGCCTCCCGGGCCGGCTCCGGCTCCTGCTTTGCCTGGTGGTGGTGCTGCTGCGGCAGGTGGGGATGGTGCGGCGTCTGATAGGAGTGGGCTTTTGCAGCAGATTCAGCTGGGTAAGGGGTTGAGGAAGACGGAGACGAAGGATAGGAGTACGGCTGGTAGTGCTGGGAAGGTGCTTTAGGTGGTTGTGGTTGTTTGGTGGGGAGAGGATGCAAGGAGGAAGCGAAAGGCTTGCGAGACCCAGTGAAGAGGAAGTTGATATTGCAGGAAGTGAGTAGGGTGGCGGTTGATTGGACGATCGCGAGATGTGTAAGGTAAATATTTGGTGTACAGATTGTGTATATGTGACTCGTCAGGCTTTTGCCCACCTTACTGCGAAATTGGAAACGATGAGTCGACAGGCGTTACATACCCACGAGCTGATAACGTTATCACTAGGACTCTTAAACGATGACAGGATACTTGTGGCTGCGGCACCTTATACCGGAACCAAGCCACCTCGGTCACCTCGGTCACCCAGGCTAGTGCAATCGTTCGATGATATGCACTACAGCTTGCGTCAAAACGGCTGCAGTCCCTGCTGTCACTTTTGCAAGGTATACCTTGGTTACCAAGGCGTGGGAGCGGAGTTTGCCTGCGGTAATACTTAAGGTCGACCTTTCGATGCCTCTTCTTGTTCCTCTTTTCCAAATGCAACTCCCAGAATCAAAACAACCGACACCTACTCACTTCAACATACGCAATCATCTTTGAACAACCTCATCAACACTGGCTTGAACTCGAACGCAGATCATCTTTGGCTCTCTACTGTCCCTGACGACCAACTTCGCTTGGATCATCAGTCACCAGTCTTCACGCTCCCACAACATGACGAGGAGGCTCACACCCTGCTTGCCAAAGCCCGCCAGCACGACTTCGGTCAACCAGAATGAAGACTTCCATTCCAGCTCTGACGATGAGCCACAAGTGTCTCCTCGCACGAAGTCACGCTCTACATTCGGCAGCGGCACCAAGCTCTCCGATTTCGACTTCGACCTCATGATCAAGCATAGTCTATATCGGGATGAACTTCCTGCCTTCAAGGTCAAGCTCAAGGAGCAGCCATCGACAGCATCCGCTCTTCCACAGCCCGACACCAATATGGACCAGGGCGCTGATACCCCTGCATCCGCACAGCCAGCCGGGGTACGGATCATGACTGCTCCTAGCTCGACCCCAGCCACGTCAACCTCGGCTTTACCGCAGAGGATACCGATGGAACAGGGAGGGATACCGATCAGACTGGGCGGGATGTCGATGAGAAACATTTCCGCAGCCCAGGGCCTGATATCCGCACCAACCATGGGGATGCCAAGTCCAACCTTTGGACCTGGGTATACGCGCCCATACCCTAATGGCGTGTTGTTTCCTCCGATGCCAATGCTATCACAGCACATGAGCACGGCGTATCCTCCCGGTCTACAATCATTTACCGGTGCACCGTCATATCCCGCGGCCGCTTCTCCACGGTATAAGCTAGTCTCCTGACTGTTACAAATGCAATCTGATGCTGACTATTTTGCTACAGCGACCCAGCTCCGATCGGCCTGGAGCAGCCATCGTCAGACATTCGTCTTAACATTTCCGATCCCATAAACGACAAGCGATACGCCGTGTATCTGGATTTCGCTATGCTGCGTCGGCGCTGTCCTTTCCTGGAGTACCACGACGAATGTTACCGAAACTCCTTGGCTCCCAGAGTACGTTATCACAGCACTTTGGAAGCGGAATGGAAAGCTAACGCTGGTTCACAGGGTCACCAATGGCAGATCTCATTCGAAGCGCCCTGCAACGCTACGTCAGTATGTCTCCAGTATGCCGCCTCGGGCATCATGCTGCCGCCAGTCGATCTCTGCGATATCTTCGATACCCTCGTCATGGCTAGCTCATGGCAGATGGAGGAGCTGGCTATGGCAACATACTGTCACTTCGTCCAAGAGGCTATGCAATTACCATGCAACGAGCTAGGGCAGCTATTGTTGTTGTTCGCCAAGGCGCACTCCCCCGACCAACGTGACTGCGGTGATGAAGCCAGAGTGGCCGTCAACAAAGCCGTCGCCTCGCGGGCTACGGAGCTCCTGGCCGACCCACAACTGCTCGAGATGCTGACTACAATGGGTAATGAAGCTGTAAGTCGCTTCACGAAGGTTCTCGCTGTTCAACTCGAGCGCAGTCGTCGTTCGGCGAACCGGCATATGCTTCAGCGCAACTGGCAACCTAATGGTCGCATGGAAGTTGACGTTGCGAGTGTTGCACTGTTCAAAGAAGTCTCATGCAAAGCCAGTTCTGGAACTCTCAAAGAGAGCCCAGAGAGCCCTGCGGTCGGAAGCAGGCATTCTTGGGAGACAGCTGAAGCTGTGCCATGGCCCGTCGAACGAGGCTCTTCGACAAGCGCCTCAGCGAGCCATGTGAAGCCGGCTCCGTCAAGCTCGTCCACGCCTGGAGCTTTGCCGAGGGTATCCCATACCTATGGCGCCGCCTTGCCCAGCACGATATCATCAAGCCCTCATCTATCACAGCCACGTTTCATGCCCACCGCCAGTGGCTCACGCAGACGTCATCGGTTTGGTAGGAACGACGAGGGGAATGACAGCGAAGGTGAGTTAGACCACGACCACTATCCGTCCAGGAGAAGCGGGTATCAAAAGCGTGGTCAGCAATCTTGCGACAAGTATCGTAACTGAGACTCAACCGCACAAGCCAAAGCACACTTCCCCTCCACTCCATCAAACGACGAAACATCAAGCGTGAACTCCCGCCCATCCTCCGGCGGCACATTAGCCCAGCACCGAAAATTCTGTTGCTGTTGTGCCGGCATCCCGGGCCAGGTCGTCAGGATACCGAAGAGGACGATGCAGTTTGTGCCGGTGAGCTGGAAGCGGTGGCGGATGTGGCCGTGTTCGGTCCAGGATTTGTTTGGGGACATTGTGGGGGATAGGGTGCGAGGGGAGAGGGCGGGTGAGGGGGCGGTAGTGGTGACGGTGGTGATGACGGCGAGAGGGAATGGCCTTGATGATGGTGGCGAGGGTGGCGAGGGTGATGATGAGGAGTGTTGTGAGGTGCATGATTCCATGGATGGTGTAGTAGCTTATTGCAGTCCTGAGATCGAGCTGAATCGAGAGGGTGGGAATGATGGCACTGTGGTCGGTCTTCTTTGCTTGGTGTACTTTTTTTGTTCCAGCGTGAGATATGAGTGATGGTGCTGACTGAGCGTAGTCCCAGAGGAGTGAGTTGCGTGGTCCTAGCCGAGCGAGCTCCACAACTCTAGATCAGTGGGCCGTGCGGTAGTGTAGTCATAATATAATCTCGTCGAAAGCGTGCCCACCGCACAATGCCAGTGCATGGAAAGATCCTGAGAACCAGCTTTTCCCTGTTCACCCCGAGAATGATTCCGCGGCTGTCGAGACGAACAGGTCATCAGGCCCAAGATTGAAAGACATACTGATGTTCGCCTACCATGTCAGGTCAGGTTCGATGAACGGGTCAGAAGATCTCACGCTAAGGGGCCGAAAAAGAAGGACCCGGCTTGAAATTATACTTCTATGTCATCAATTCACCTATCGACCGAGATACGTCTACTGGAGCTCCGTGAGCATCGGTACCAGGAGGGGAATAGTACCTTCGTCTGGGCAGGCGAGGAAGAAAGCGACCGTTTCCAGTTCGGCGGGGGGAGTCTGGTGAAGGGACTATATCGAAAGGTGTAAAGAGCCACACGCGGGCGATTGTGACAAGCAAGCATCATCTATTAGTGATCTCCCTATCTCCGTACTCCCGGCATCTACTTCTCATTCTCCTTCTCATCCAAGCAAATACACAACCCAGCGATCAAACTGAGATCCACATTCGGCGCCACCACGACGAAATACTACCATCCAACGTCAGCATTCCCACCCACGTCCACACAACACAAAAGCACGAAGAATGGTGAACAGGAAAGAAAAGAGCGAACGCACCGTCTGCTTATCCCCCCAAATCTCCCTTACATTAAAATAACTCCGCTGAATCGCCGCCACGGGCCTCCCCCCATACGAAATCTCCGCACTCCGATCCATCCAATCCCCCTTGACCTCCAACTCCACCTGGACCCCGTCCGCTGCATTCTTAAAAGTAACAGTGGAATGGGAGCCGATGAGTTTGAAATGCCCTTTCACTTCGAAATCGTGCTGGCCGTGCGGGGATTCGCCGTGGAAGGATTTGGAGATGGACAGCATTTTATTTTTCAGGGTGAAGAGGTCGTTGCCGGCCATGTCGGTGAATTTCTTGCGGTCCCGGGCGGAGACCATTTTGCCGTGGCAGGTGCAGACGTCGAGGCCGTCGACTGTGCGGATGGTGAAGTCGTCGCCTTCATAATGTGTATTTTAGTAGCATGTCAATTGAGATTGTGGTGTGGCGAATGTTGGTTACCTGACAAACTGAAGACTTTCTCCTTCATCTGCAGGGTGACTTGGTGGGGGGAGTAGATGTGGGCGTTGGCGGGCTGGGGGCCCAATGGGGGCTGGAAGGGCGCGAGGTGGGGTGCCATGGTGGGTGAAGTTGAGATAGTATTGGGGGGAAAATGGTATGGTACAGTAGGAAGATGGACGAAGGGGGGGATAATTGTTATATCTTATCTCGCCACGCACAGCTGAAGTTGGTGGAGCTACGCTGTTCCTGCATGTGCTTCCCAGCTGTGGCCTACGTCATGGTTCCGGAGCTTCTTCATCCTTAGTTGAAGGTTGCGCTATTTGACCATACCTCTCCCGCCGACTATCGTGCCTGCCCGGGTCGACCTAGTATATAGTCGACTATACAAGGTGGGTAGAGCTTCGGGACTCAATGCCTTTGACCGCCCAAACTATCATGTGTTTGAAAGAAAAAGCAGGTGAAGTCGGAGGTGGAGTTGCAAAGAGAGTTCGCCGCTAATGCAAGCACTGCGGAACTAGATCCGCGTTGATCGACAATAATCACTTTTCCATGAAATTATCCTGGAACAACCACCAAAAGCACACGACCACACGACCACACCACCATACCACACCACCATCCACTGTCAAGAATGGACCTCTCCCAACCCCAAACCTACACCTATGACCTCGGCAACCTCCTCATTAACGACCCCACTCCCCTTCCCCACCACACCCCGACCACGCTCGAATCAACCCTCCAAACCACCGCCCAAGCCACGGCCCAAGGCCTCCTCCATCAACTCCTCACCGCCTGCCCCATCGTCCGCAGTACCGACGACGCCGGCGCCTTGCACATCCGTCTCCCGGCCCCCTCCACCCTCCTCCCCAGAGAGAAACCAGTCCCAAAGGCGAAAGAGAAGACGACGTGGGAGAAATTCGCCGAGAAGAAGGGGATCGGGAAGAAGCGGAAGGAGGGGAATTTGAAGTTCGATGAGGGGAAGGGGGAGTGGAGGAAGAAGTACGGGTTTAAGGGGGGTAAAGGCGGTGCGGGTTTGGACGGGATGGATGGGAAGGGCGGGGTGAGCGCGGACTGGATTACCGAGGTTTTGGATGAGAAGGAGAAGAAGGAGGTGGAGGAGAAGAAGGGGAGGGTTGATCGGGAGGGGAAGCGGATTCGAAGTTCGGGGAAGCGGGGGCAAGGGAAACGGGGCCATTGAGGTTGGCTTCGGAGAAGGACTTGAGTGAGCTCCGGTCCTGGGATGGGATGGGATCGCGGCACTTGAGATCGATCTCGACAGGTTCCGACGGGCTCAGCTTCGGTCTCATTGGTACCACCGTACCATCTGGATAACCTCTAAGTCAGGGCCCTCACATTTCGATCTCTGGCTCGAGGTCCACTACCACGCACAATCGTCCACCCTCCTCATTCGTCTCCTTCAACTCCACCGAAGGCAACAAAGCCCAATGCGCCACTTTCCGCCCACGCCAAACCCGCTCATCCCACAAAGGCTTGCCGCCACTCATGTCGCTTTCGCTCCTCGACCGCTTTAGATCAACGCCTTTGCCTTCCAACCTGGCGAACACCTCTTCTAGCGATTGTGTCTGTCCACGCATCAAGGCGAGCAGACCTTTCTCGCTATCTTGTTTGGCTAGGAGGGTGGAGGTGAGTGTATCCAGGCGTGCCTGCAGGTGGTGGTGGGAGTGCTGCAGGGCGGCTATGTCGGCCGCGAGCTGCACGCTTTGAAATTTGGGGTCGAAAGTGGAGTTGGGCGTGGGCGTGGTCGTGGACGTGGTGGGGGATACGCTCATCGCAGACTCCTGAGGTGGCAACGGAGCATCCTCGATCTCCTGCTTGAGGTCACCTTGTCAGCTATCTTACTACTCCCTTCTGCGCACGGTCGACCTTGACGGCTATATATACCTTTTCGACCTCCCCATGAACAGATTCAGAAGCAGGAACAGAAATACTCATCGCCCTCGCCACCGCCTCCGCCAATTCCGCGTTCCGCTGCTTGGTCAAGTCGACATCGTAGGAGAGTAGGGTATCGATGCTCGGCTCGTCGTATGTCGGGAAAGCTTCTTGGGATGAGGTACGAGAAGTGGAGATTGAGGTGGAGCCGGAGCTGGGGGTAGTGGTGATAAGTAGTTCTGTGCCCTCCGCGATGGGCTTCAACTTCCCGTGGCTGCTCGTGCGACTACTGCGTGATGAAGGTTCGCGGCTCATGGTCTCAGGACCGGATGTGGAGGACTGCAGGCTGTTCTGTTGCTGGAGATGAGGGATGCTTGTTGTACAGATCCTGTGGGATTAGGGTCTGGGCAAATGGAATGGAAGTGGGATATAGCACAGAAACACCCAATCACTAGGGTAAGATAATGTTCGCTCTCCCGCCCCTTGAACTCGCGTTTGTTTGTTTGCTGGTCCCTCGTGTTTCGCCCCTCACGCTGTTAGTCACTACCATTGTAGTATATGGTTCCTCGTGGCGGTATGGGATTCATTCACTACGTGATCTAGACCGTATGCTCGGCGAGCTGTCCACGTTGGGTCATGTGATCGTGAGTGTGGGTGAGCGAGTGAGTGGGGTCATGTCGTGGAAAATGGGTTCGTGGGGTATGTACATGTTACATCGCTTCATGGCGTACGAGCTTGTATACAGATCACCACCCCATCTCCCTCTTCTCCACCCCTGAGCCCAGCCAATGTAGTCCTGATGCCCGCGGAGACTGCGACGAACAACTGCGGGCCTCTTTCACCAAGATCGGCACGGTGCAACGTGAGATGTGGTGCAAGCGTCGTTCGGGGGACCTTGCAGTCGCCCAGACCAGGAGTCCTGCCGCCATGACGGTTCTCGTAGCTTGATCAGAGCATTGGGGTCCTCGAGCAGCGCGTTTCTCGCCTTCCAGCGCAAGTTGCGGGAGCCACCCCGGCATGGCTGGACATATAGATGGCGTCTGCCCGATCCATGTGCCTTCGAGATGCCAGCCATCGAAATCGATTCGAAGACCTACTGCACTCAAATCAAGGTACCTTCTCCGCCTCCTCCACCAACTCCTCAACCTTGAACGTCTCGTCGCCACCCGAAAACTGCTCCATCAGCTTCCTCCTCCTGCCCGCATTAGCCCGAGCCCCTTCGCTATGGGCCTCAAAGCCATAGAATTTCTGCAGACACATCAGAAGCCATTTCCCCTCGTCCACGCTCAACCCTTTATCCTCCGTCACCCTACCCTCGAGCAGCACGATATCATTACTCCCCGCGAGATCGAGATGATGGGTCACAGTCGTATGCGGCTGCGCGAACTCCCCTCGCAGTTTGAATTCAGCCAGGTGCGTGAAGAGAACTGTTGCTGTATTCTTTGACGGAAAAGTCCACTGCAGGAAATGAATCTCGGCGCCCTGGCCTTCTCGGGGAAGCGGCAGGATAAACTGCGGATGTTTTCGCGCGGTGATGGCGATGCGGGTGAAGGTCGCGGCGGGCATGACCGCACACAAGCTCTGAGGGTCCCGGACGTGGCGTAATCTCCATAGTGCCTCGATCTCCTTGGATGGTAATTCGGAGGTCTTCTGCACGTCGAGGAAGGAGGAGAGGGTTTTGACGCCGTCTTTGCTCGCTTTGGCGTAGGCTTGTGCCGCAGCGCCACCATCCTCGTTGGTCTCCGGCACTGGTGGGGCTTGATAAGGAATACTCGCATCGACCCCCTCCGGCCTCGGCGGCACCTGCGCACCCACCGGCGCATTCGCCCCCGGCACCGTCGCCTTCTCCCTCAACTCCCGGATCCGCCCCTCATACTCCCCCTTCAACTCCTCCACATTCCTCAACCCCTTCTCCCGCGCCTTCTGCTCGAGCTTGGCGCGGTATTTCTCCTGCACGGCCGAGGGGTTAGTGGAGGAGTTGCGGGAGGCGACGAAGCGGACGTCGTGGACTTGGGCCCAGCGGCGTTGGTAGCAGCGGTAGGGAGCTTGAGAGGACCAGATGGTGCGGGTGAGGAAGGGGCCGCCTGTGTTGAAGACACGGGTGGATGGGGAGGACATGGTGGGGTTGTCCATATAATATAATAATAGAGATGAGGAGGAGAAGGATGTGAGATGATGGTTAGCAGAGCCTCAATCATTATTAACTATTGTAGTTACCGTACAGGGCAGGGCTTCTCCTTACGGCTTAGCTCTGAGACGCGATCTGGAGATGCGCTATCGGCTTATCGTGGGCCTCGGCTTGAGAGTGAAAGAGGAAGGACATCACCACACCTCGGACGGGCGAGGCGGGAGGAAAGATGGAGGAGTCTTTTCTACATCTCGTGCTGCTAGATATGTTACGGATACACATATCCTGCAATACACATTATCAAGTATCATGCCTGCCGAGTCGAAATACCCTCCCATCAACATCCCCAATGTCGGCCTCTGGGACTTTCTGTTCGAGAGGAAGGACCGTGACTTTCCAGATGACAAACGTGTGGAATACCATTGGATGGACATACCACTCAGACTCGATGCTAACACTGTCCAGCCATCTTCGTCGACGCCGACACCAATGCCTCTCTCACCTACAGCCAAGTCAAGCAGACCGCATCAGACTTCGGCAAAGGCCTAAAGGCACTCTGGGACTGGCAGAAAGGCGATGTCCTCGGAATCTACTCCCCCAACAGCATCGAATTCCCAGCCGTAACATGGGGCTGCCACTTCGCCGGCGGCATCGTCTCCCCCGCGAATCCCGGCTACACCGTCTCCGAACTCGCCTTCCAACTCAAGGACAGCGGCGCCAAAGCCATCGTCACCCAACTCCCCCAACTGGAAATCGCCCTCCAAGCCTGCGCCCACGTCGGCATCCCCACCGACCGCATCGCCCTCATGGGTCAAGCCCGCCATCCTGAATCCGGCCGCTTCAAACACTGGACTACCATCCGTAACCTCTCCGGCACCTCGCGCTACCGCCGCGCCAAAGTCGACCCGGCAAAAGACCTCGCCTTCCTCGTCTACAGCTCCGGCACCACGGGCAAACCAAAGGGCGTCATGCTCACGCACCGCAACATCGTAGCCAATACCCTTCAAATCACCTCGGCCGAATCCCCGCTCTCCTGGCAACCCCGCCCGGACGCTCCAGAGGGCGACAGTATCCTAGCCTTCCTCCCCTTCTTCCACATCTACGGCCTGACCGTCGTGCTCCACCAATCCTTCTTCCGCGGCACCAAGACCGTCGTCATGCCGAAATTCTCCCTCGAAGCCTGGTGCGCCGCGGTCCAAACCCATCGTATCACCTTCGCCTACGTCGTCCCGCCCGTCATCCTCCAGCTCTCCAAACACCCCCTCGTCTCGTCCTACGACCTGAGTACCCTCCGGATGATGAATTCCGGCGCCGCGCCCCTGACTCACGAACTAGTAACCGCGCTCTACGACCGCATCGGCGTGCCTGTCAAGCAGGGTTATGGTTTGAGCGAAACCTCGCCGACGACACACACCCAACCCTGGGATCTCTGGCAGAGCACGATCGGGGCTGTAGGGACTATGCTCCCCAACCAGACGGCGAAATACATGTCCGCCGACGAGACCGAGGTGCCTGTAGGCGAAGTCGGCGAGCTGTGGATCAAAGGCCCGAATATCTTCTCCGGCTACTTGAACAACCCCGAGGGTACGAAGAATGCATTGACAGAGGACGGCTACTTCAGAACAGGCGACGTGGGTTATCAAGACAAAAACGGCAATTTCTATATTACAGACAGAGTGAAGGAGTTGATTAAGTACAAGGGGTTCCAAGTCCCGCCTGCTGAGCTCGAGGGCCTGTTGGTCAGTCATCCGAAGATCGATGATGTGGCTGTGGTGGGGATCTATCGGGAGGAGGTGGCGACGGAGGTGCCGGTTGCTTTTGTTAAGCTGCGGGAGGGGGTTGTGGCTAGTCCGGCGGTGGAGAAGGAGATTGTGGAATGGTACGCCCCCTTCTTCTCTCTGTCTCTCTCTGTTTCTCCCCCTCTCTCTCTCTCGCTCTCTCTCTTTCTATCTCTATCCATCTCGCTTCCTAACCCCTGTCCTCTTCCGATGTTCCCGCTACAGACCGACTGACTTTCTTTTTTCTCGTGGCCATGCAGGCTCACAACCAAAGTCGCCAACCATAAGCGTTTGCGCGGCGGGGTGCGGTTCGTGGATGAGATCCCGAAGAGTGCTAGTGGGAAGATTTTGAGGAGGGTGTTGAAGGAGAGGTTGGTGGTGGAGGAGGAGAGGAAGGCGGGGAGGGCGAAGTTGTGATTGTTGAATCGATTGATCGATGCATCCTGTTGGAGTTTTGGGTTTGCTGCTTGGGTTTGTAGGTTCTGGGGATCGGAGATGAGATGAGATGAGGTGAGGTGAGTTAGGGTGGAACTGAGATGGAGATGTACGATCGAATTTACCGCACCGATACATATAGCTCGATCAAAGCACGCCCGCCCACGAACAGGCGCTGAGTAATAACCCCCTGGAAACATGCATCTAGTCAGGCAGCGCGCACCACCCCAACCGATCCCCTCTGGTATCGTCCTCCCCCTCCCCGAAATTCTCCTAACAGCCCACCAAGCTCGTCTCTCCCACGCACTAACCTCCCTGCGGGACTCACGAGCGGAAACCTCAGTACATATGGCGGATTTGATGGAATGGAAAGTCCAGGAGGATAGACTCCTGAGTCAGCACAAGGAGTGTCGGGATGAGCATGAGGGGTTGTTGGGGCCATGTTGCTTGGGGACAGGTTGGGAGCCGGGTGACGCGGATTCGGGCGGGATGAGGGATATTGTCAGGATCAGGGAGGTGCAAGTAAGGTGGCTGGCGGAGGAGAATCTGGAGTTGAGGGAGCAGGTTGCCGAGGTGAGTATCACTTCTTCGATTTCGATTCCGATTTCCATTTTGCTTTTCGCCGTGGGCGCGTGCTAGTCAGGTTCGGATCATGATGCTGATGATTGTGCTTGGGTGTAGTTGCTCGAAATGCTGGAGCGGGCTCAGATGGCTGCGATCGAGCTGATGTTCGGTGAGGGAGATAGGATGGCAATGGCTCTCCTGTTCGTGACAATGAATGAGTGTGGAGTGGTGAGTGTCAAGGAGGAGGTCGTACAGGCTTGGCTCATTGTATTAGCCGTTTCCAATGCTACCTCTCAATGCTGGCAGATCTGGGCTATAGTTCTCGCGCTGTCTGCATGCTTTGTCATGCAGCTTGTGATCGCAATATGAAGTGAATGCTTTCACCTCACAACGTCCGTCCACAGGCAAACGTGAGTGTACAATGCTAGCCGCATGACAACAGCAATCTTGTTTTGTTATTGATGCTGTACCAGTATAAAACCCTTGCAATCCTTTCTGACATGCTCCAAACTGCAACTATCATATCAGCTTACAAGACTTCTGCAATATATACCACAAGTAAGAAGCTGCCTCGGTGGCAGACATGGCTTCGGTATCTTGTTCTGTGAACTGAGCCGACGATGCTGCCAAGAGCCTGCGGGCATCGTGCGGAGCCATGTTGTCGAAGTCTGAGACCAGGAAGTTGCTTCAGAACAGACTTACCAGACTATTGTCCTCGCCTGCAAAGGGTGGCGGTGATGGTGAGGGCTGGCGTGGAACGGCTTAGGACCGTGTGCGTGCGGCTTAGAGGACCTTGTTAAAGGACATCTTGTCTATATCCTCGTCACTAGAGTCCTGCTCTACGAAGCGCGTGCGCTTCGTAGACGATTCTGCAGCCCTACCACTGCTCTTGCGCTTGTTGCTAGAGGTGACAGCCGGAGTGGTAGGTAGACGAGAAGGAGTGGTGGCGGTGCGCGCGCGGGGGCGACGCGAAGTAGCAAACTCACGACCAGTAATGGTGGTAGGAGAAGCTGGCTGGATGCGAGGCTGCAAGGCCTCCTCTAGGAACGCACCCGACGCGCGGCCTCGACCTGCTAGCACACGAGGAAGTGGGCCCGGGAAGAGTCGACGAGCCATAAAGGTGTCACTAGAAATGGCGCTGTCGGATTCGCTATCCATACTCAGTGTATCGATGTCGATATACTCTAAATCCGACTCATCTACTTGCTCTGCTATCGCGGCCCTGGTGTTGCGGCCGGACCTCCTGCGGGAGCGTAATGGCGTCTCCGGGTTGGCGCGTAAAGGCAAGTTAGGTCTGTTGCCACCTAGGCCGACAATCTCAGTCACACCGCCGGAGGTGCGCCGGGTTAGGGTGTGCTGGGTGATGGTCGCACGTGGCGACTGAAGTGATGAGGCGGGGACTTCTTTGGTCCGGCTGCGTGTCATGTTCTCCTATGAGAAGTCAGCATGCGGCCCTAAAGGTAGAAGGATGAGTTACTAACCACAAAAGCGCCTCCTGACCGGCGGAGGACGACGACCTCCATACGATCACACAACATCACTGGATCAGTCAGCGTCGTTCTCGATATCCAGAACTGATTCTTCTCGGACCCACACCAAACCCGACGCCCCCAACAAGATGGCCGTACGTCCCCACCCCGTCAAGGACATCGGCGACAAGCACAAAGACGAACCCGCCAACCTCGAGATGAAGCAATTGTGGTCGACTCATCCCTTCTACCGCAACAGTGAGGTTGGCAAGATCCTCACCACCAGCACGACCGCCACCAGCAGCCCCGTCCACAAGAAGAAGGACGTCTCGTTCGGTAGCACAGCTCGCCTGCCGAAGTCAAAGTATGACTCGGACGGTCGCAAGATCGAGGTCGACGATCGTGACCGCACGCACGACCAGGAGGGTGAATGGGGTGACCCTGGTGAATACGACCAGCTTCGTCGTGATGATGGGTGAGATGGCAAGGGAAGGAGTGTGGATGAGATGTTGGAGATGCGTGAGCTCCGTAGGGCGAAGGGAGAGGCGAAGGGGCCAGCTTTGGGGAAGGTTGAGATGAGTGGGTGAGGTTGACGGAGTTTAGCGATGGACCTGTATATCATGTGATTCCGTTCTCCACCATCGTAGGGCTCTATCAGCAAGCATGGCGGCCGGCAGAAGGTTTTGGCTTAGTCTTCAGCATGAAAACCAAGTACAAGCTTCATATTCATCCTCTTGTATATTTCGCAGCAGGAGTCATCCACGGCTGCCCCGGAGCCAGCAGATCCATAGTACGAAAGTCGTCCCCAGAGAGTAACGCCACTTTAGCAGTCTTCAGTCGTGGGGCCAAGTCCTTGAACTCCTCCAGAGAAAGTGCTCGCAGTCCCCTGACTAGATAGACATCCCGAGCGTGCGAGCCAAAAAGTGCTGGGTCGATGCGGTAGTTGCGCGGCTTGAGTAGTCTTGGTAGATGGTCAAGCTCCAGAGCATAGTATGGCTTGTTGGTTGGACCTGAACAGAAGCAATCTAGTAGGCCAATTGTGAGTGCGTGCTGGTCAGGTGGAGCGTTGCAGTCTTCTTCGTGTAATGGTGCGATGGGTAGTGGAATCTCCAGACCACGATTTGTCATCGTAAAAGAGGCAGCCAGAAGGCCAGAGAGCCTACCAAGCCTGCCACAATGCTGATATTCTGCTGGAGATCTGGCCAGCACGCCCCGTGGATGGCCATTTTGATTGTCGTCGGGCTGCCATGCGAAGAGAGAGTGATCTGTGGAATTCCGCATGATCTCCTCCTGTAACCGACGAAACGCTTTTGGACCTTCTCCATACAGCATGGTAATGTTCACATCGAAGATACCCAAGAGCGAGTAGGCTATGTCCTCGATCCTCGTCGCCTTTCGCTTCGCCGCCCAAGACATCCGTTGCGCAATACTGTAAGTATGAAGGCCTCTTTTATGCGTGAGCAGGCGGACATCAATACCCGTGATCGAAGAGACTTGCTTGACTAGGTCCTTGAGATGGCCAAGCAATATCCAGTTTTGGTCGAAGAAATGCACATCTCGTGGCGCTAGTAGCTCCTGAAGAGTCCATGCACGAGTGAACCACCTACTACTTGCTAGCTGGTCTTCCCAGCCTGATCCCGCCGCTACATCTGCGAGGTAGACGTAGCAGACTTTGGCGAGAGAGTACCAGCGGTACATGCTATTGATGGTCTCCTGCAACTCGGCGCTGCTGCGCTTGTCGATACAGCATGTATCGGCCCATAGATATGGCAAGTCGTCTGCCAACGCTTGTTTGCAGGCATGGTAAATCTTGGAGTAACCTTGCTTGGTGGCTACTCTTCCAGATAGCACATCCTCGTACAGGACTTCATCATCTTGCCACGTATGGCTCAGGATTGCGTAGTCTGAGGCGACCTGGCTTGGTGGCTCCTCGTAGTCGATCACGTCCAGTGTACCCGCGCGAAGGACTCGCATGTCTTCCGGGCATGGCTGGAAGGGTGAAAGCTTGGATATCGGGATGCCTCAACGGGATGGCCGGGTAGCAGGTGAGCGATGGGCATCCACTTCCAGAATATTCAACGGGTCTAGCGACTCGTGTAGACACGCTGCTGCGCAACAACAGGATCTGGAGACATTGTCGTGTTGAACCGACAAGATGAGGATGTCGTATACAGGATTATAATCTGAGGGTGTTGAAGGCGGAGGGAAAGCCAGCTCTAGAACCTACCTTACAGTACTTACCTCAGCAGCCTGACCCACTTTTACTGCGACAAACGAAACGAAAATCGATGAGGAACAATTTAAAGAGGCAGCTGGACTCCATCACGCTGCTCATAGTCATCTTCCCCTTCCGAGCATCATATGAAGTTAAGCGAAAAGCAGCAAGTCAGATTGCTCGAACGGAGATGCGGCTTCTTTAAGATGATACTGTAGGCGCGCTCGTTGATCATCTTGAGCTTACACACTTCGCCTACACCTCGTAAACATCTAGGCTTGATTCATTGAGGTGAAATCGGCAAGAATATACTGTTATACCACCCAGGCAGCCTATCACTAAGGTACAAACGGCTTTGGCTGGTGCATCATCCGTTTCGAACGCATCCATGCCTGAGGTAGTCCATAATCCTTCAGCTAGGCACCTGGATATATGATCCTAGCAATACATAAGGGTGGATGATTATCTGGCTACTTAGGGGAGGTTGAAGTAGTACGACTCACAAGCTGAGTGCGATACCATGATCAAGCTAGAGATTGTCGAGCAAGCCAACAGAGCGCTGGTTCAGTCACGGCCGCTCGTTGCTGTATTTGTGGGTGCTGCCCAAGGCACTGGCGAGTATGCACTGCGCGAGCTTGCGAAGACACATGGTGTCGATGGAAAGGGCCTTAACGCCTACTTGGTCGCTAGAAACGAAGAGCGAGCTGAGAAGATTCTGGGACAATGCAGAGACGTATGCCCGAATGGCCACTTCCACTACGTAAAGGCTGGCGACCTTTCACTCTTGCGGGATGTTGATGCTGTCTGCACGCGGCTTGAGACGGCGTTCAAGGAGGACAGACCAGGAGGCAATGCGCCGAACATCGATATTCTGTGCTTAACCCACATCATCTCCCGCTTCGGACCTCCGACCTGTAAGTGACTCCCACCACTCTGCGATGAGTAGACTTGATCAAGGCTGATGTCCTCGGCGCAGTCACCGACGAAGGCCTCGAGACCACCATGTCTCTGCACTACTACTCTCGAATGCGCTTCATCACGAATCTGCTTCTGTATTTGACCACATCAGAGCACACAGCGCATATCATATCCATCTGCTCCGCCGGCGCTGAGATTCTATGGGGTACCTTCTATCCGGACGATCTCTCGCTTTCAAAAGATCCGAAGGCGCACTACACCTACGTCAACTGTCGTGCGCATACTACCCGCATGATGACCATGTTCTTCGAGACTCTAGCGCAGCAACATCGGGGCAAGCTGAGCCTAATACACTCCTATCCTGGTATGGTCTTCGGGCCTACGCACTGGTCGTCATTGCAGCCCATCTGGTTCCAGATCTTACAAAGGGTACTCTATGCCGCTCGTTACTTCATCGCAACGTCACCTGAAGAAAGTGGTCAGCGCACTGTCTTTTACGCCACTTCGCGATACCCTGCTCGAAGTGGAAGCGGTCAAGCTAGCAGAGATGTTGCGATGAGTACAGATCGAGTCGTCGGAGGCGGGTCTTACTCTTGCTGGTCTGGGAATGATGATATCAATGTTGAAAAGGCGTACACGGACTTGAAGAAGGATGGGTTTCAAGCCAGAGTTTGGGATCATACGAACGAGGTGTTGGAGACGATCTCGAATGGGCAGCGCTTCATCGAATAGTATCCGTATTGCAGCTTGAGGAGAACGAAATTTCTTCATTCACTTAGTATACAACGCTGTCCGTCCAAGCAACAATGTCTGCAGTCGCTGATATACTTTCACCATGTTCGACAAAAGAGTGCATTGTGTCCGCTAGGTGTTCCGTCTGCCACTGTACATCGCGGCCCAGAGCTTTCGCCACCACTCAGCCACCATCTGTAGTTTGCAGACAGATCGCGATAGTAAGAGATGTGTATGCTGGAGCCGGGGTGCAGAACTAAATCTCGCTTTTGACCGAACGCCAATGCGGAAGGTACGCCGGCCGTACGCCGGAAGTCCGCCAAACTCACCATCGCTGACGCAATTCTCCTTCGATCGAATCACGCATCTCACGCGATAATGCCGTCAAGATAACGCTTTACGAAACGGCATGCGTTACAGGTCAAGTATACTCTCTCTTCCTCCTTCCTCACCTTCTGTATCATCCTTGAAGCCTCTCTGTTGTCGCAGAATGGGCTCACTACCACCAGAGCGGCGCTTCAAAGTGTCCAGCGTCTGCATCATAGGAGCAGGACCCAGTGGACTGGTAGCAGCAAAGTATAGCTGGCAACTTCCGTCCTATGCTTGTCATGCTGATGGCCGGTAGATACTTGCGAGCCGAAAAGGCTTTCTCCCGCATTCAGATCTACGAACAGCGAGCCACAGTCGGCGGCATCTGGAACTATGTCCCGCACTCGTCACCCACCGCATACGACTCGGCCATCCCGCAAACCAATCCTTTTGCTGAAGCGGACAGGCCGATATGGAAACACAGCAATGCTTCGAAGATCCTGGGAGAGGACAAGCAAGAAAAGGCAGCTTTCTTGACACCGTTATACGACAGATTGGAGACGAACATTCCCAGGGGGCTGATGGGCTTCTCGGATCTGGACTGGCCGGGAGACTCTCAGCTGTTCCCGAAGCATGAGACAGTTATGGAATATATTGAGCAGTATGCTGAGGACGTACGGGATACGATCAGCTGGCGGACTCAGGTATTGGATGTGCAATTGACGGAGGATAAGCGGTGGACGGTCAAGACTCAGGAAGTATCCCATGGCAAGCCTGCCGAAGTGCGGGAAGAGACGTACGACGCCGTTATCGTGGCAAATGGCCACTTCAACATCCCGTATATCCCAGAAGTCAAAGGCCTCGAGAAGTGGAGCAAAGCTTATCCCGGCTGCATCACGCACTCGAAGTTCTATCGGAAGCCAGAGCATTTCACTGGGCAGAAGATCATCGTCGTCGGCAATTCTGCGTCCGGCGTAGACATTGGCGCGCAGATACAGACAACTTGCAAGCCACCCATAATCGTCTCATCAAAGTCTGAGTCTTTCTTGCTGGACGCAGAATCCACCAAAAAGCTGGACAAACCGCCAATCGCCGAGTTCGTGGTCAAAGACCGAAGTGTCCGCTTCGAGGACGGCTCCAGAGAGTCAGAAATTGATGCGGTGCTGTACTGTACAGGCTACTTCTACTCCTTCCCTTTCTTACAGAGCCTGGAGCCACCACTTATCACCACCGGCGAAAAGGTCGAGCACTTATATCAGCATATCTTCTACCAACCACATCCGACTCTGGCGTTTCCCGTGCTCAACCAGAAGGTCATACCATTCCCATTGGCAGAAGCACAATGTGCAATCATCGCACGAGTCTTCTCTGGGCGCCTTTCCCTTCCTACGGAGCACGAAATGAGACAGTGGGAGCTCGAATGGGCCAAGTCGAACGGCGACGGCAGGATGTTTCATGTGCTCAAGTTTCCGAAGGATGCAGATTACATCAATATGCTGCATGCCTGGGCAAGGGGGGCTGATGCTCACGACCGAGCAAAGCAGTCATCAGGTCATGAGAGTGATGGTGTTAGTGAAGGAGGTGCAGTGGGCAAGACGCCACCTTTCTGGTCCGGACGAGAATACTGGACTCGTGAACGTTTCCCGGCCATGAAGAAAGCTTTCCAGGATCTGGGTGAGAGAAGACACAATGTGCGATCACTGGCAGAGCTTGGCTTTGACTACGAAGATTGGCAAGCAAAGCAGGGCTGAGCGCGATTTCGAGAAAGCTATTCGTGGTGAACAACAGCGTAGGCATTTCCGCGATTGTGGTCGAATCTGCCGGCACCGACCACTCACCCGCCCACTGAATCAACGGCAATGCCCCCATTACGGCCTTCACTCCATGTGATAGCTCATCTACACTCCCATCGCAGAGAGGGTTGATCAGTGGCCGGCTCGAAACGCACGTGGCAGGACCACGATGTTCATCTACGCAAGCGGCCGGCCGTTCATTAGGGGTGGAGTCACGGCTGTACATGCAGATGAGGGTGCTCCATACGTAAGATTGGCTTCACTTATATACTTGCATGGAGCCGTGCTGACCCGAGCAGGATGTGGAAGCTTCCGAACTAGCCGTCCTCCAAGACCCTCGCATGAGTGCTCGCAGTCCAGCATGGCGACCTCTGAACTCGCCAATATCGCAAGGCGAAGCACTAGCACGGCTACTTGCCCCATCAGCACGCAAACACGGCTTCAACGACGCCCTGAACCGGATCCGCCAGGCAATGACTATGCCACACGCGAGCGGCAGTCTACTTATCAAGATGTTCAATGACCTCGACACCGTCATCTTCCATAACAAGCTCCGGCGTCGGATATACCTCAGCTGGCGCCATCTCACACAAGAAGACCCAGAACTCATACGGAACCCTTGCGCCGTCCTCTGGGGCCAGACAAACCCAGCCAATTTCCATGGCCAGCCGCGTATCGCCATCGAGTTGAATACCCAGGCTCCGTGGAGCGCCACAACGAGGAAGGATTCGGTTGGCGTTTTAGTGCATGAAATGCTTCATGCTTGGTTCATGGTACACTGCGGGATACCGGATGATGTGATTGTGGCGAAGGGCATGGATGTGCATCATGGTTATTACTTTCACAGCGCTAGGGTGCATATCGAGCAGAACTTTGGCTTGGTGTTTCTAGAGCCCGTGGCAAGTATGCGATGATATCCAGGAGCAGATCTCGTTCAGTGGCACGGAAAGCGAGGATGTCGAAGTTGTATTTCGCGTTGTTGGCGGTCGAATGTATCTATTGTCCATAGCTGCGAAACCGCTCGTCCACCGGAATATTCTGTCTTCCTGATCATCCAAGATCTTGGCTCCAAGATTACGATTTGTCGTCTGAACTCATGACGCGCTAGTAATTTCAAGCATGTGATCTAGTGAATGTATATATTCTATACACACACGACTTCAGCCACAACATCTTGTAGTATCGATAGCAAAATGGAGGTATCGGCCACAGATAGCCCATTACAGCTTCGGGAGGCAATAACAGCTCACGGCTTAGCTGGTAATCCTCGTCCTTCCACATCCATGTCAACTCCACAACCCTCAGCCATTACTTTCCTCCGGCAAGAAAGAATGGCACGGATAGAGGCCGATCTCAAGGTCCTCACTACAGACCAGATGATAAGGAAGTACAATCCATCAGGCTACGAAGCTATCAAGGCGAATGGTGGCATTATGGAGCCGGGCATCACAAAAATGCAGAAGCGAAGACGGGACAACACCGTCTATGATGAGCCGGTCAAGCCCAACCCGATGACCCCGGCTGATCTGTGGGGTATACGGTTACCATACTTCACGCAGAGTGAGTTCGCCAAGGTCAATGCTGTGTTGGACACTTACAAGAAGCCACGTCGAAAACCTAGGCGAGAGGCGAGGGAGATGGGTGATAGTGAGATTGCGAGCGTGGTGGATAGGAAGGGAGTGGTGCGGCAGGCAAGGAGGGCTGCGAGAGGTGAGAAGTCGATACGTGATGGGGATATTGTGGCTGGTGCGGTTGTGGATGGTAGAGTGGGCAAGACAAGGAAGAAGGACACGCGGGTGCCTGCTGGCGAGGGCACAGATACTGCGAGTGGCCCGGCAAGCAACAAGCGACTTACCATAAGAAGCAAGAGATGATAATTTCTCGAAACCGAAGGTTATCTCAAGGTTATCTCTTGTTATTGGGCGCCCAGCCGTATCCCAATTAGAGTCAAGATGCCTGTGTTCTTGCTTGCGAATATGCACCACGAGTACGAAACAGCTAATGGCAGTCAAGGCGTCGTGGTCGACATGATGTCTACGAAGGACGTGCATCTCCCGCGAGTGAAAGAAGACACAAGAGCACGATCTGGAGCACCGGATTCTTCGTGGCGGACATGTTCAACATTAGGAGCGAGAGATACCTTTGCTCCTCGATCGTATGCCAGAACGATGGCTGCTGTTGTTCGATTCAAGAACGAAGTAGGATAAGCGATCTTCCCATGGTGGGACGTGCATGGCTTGTGTTCGACGTGCACGTCCTGCGCACAACGCAGGTATGTCCACCACAGTCGCTGGGCCAGCCGCTCGAGAATCTCTGCAACATCCACAAGCCAGGCGTAGAGCCTCGCAATCTCATCTCGCGCACACAGATTCCGCTTCTTGCTGCTTGGGCTATCACCACACACAAGTCGCAAGGGATGACACTGGATAAAGCTGTCATTGATATAGAGAGGGCATGGGAGCACGGCCAGATGTATGTTGCCATGTCAAGAGTGAGATCGCTGGCTGGTCTGAGGGTTGATGGCGTTGCGATTGGAAGGGCAAGCAGGGCAGATGAGACGGTCAAAAGTTCATTAAGGATATCAAGTGGGTAAAGTCCGTTTGAGTATCATTTCTTGCTTCTCAAAGTGGAGTCAATACCGCCACATCGTACACATCAATGCACCGCAATCTATTAAGCCAGAGCGGTCCACAGTCCAACAACACCACCCGCAAGCATCAATGCCGCTCTCAGACCATTGAGCTGGGCGAATTTGCCAAGGAGCTCTCTCGCCTTTCTGTCCTGTTCTGGAGAAGAGTCTTGTGTAGTCTTGCTCTGCGGTCCACTAAGATCCGTGAACTGGTTCGCTTGGTCCTCCCCGTCTAAGGCGTCCTCAGCCTTGCGATCTTTTGGCTTTGCGCCACCTTGCTTAGCAGATTTCTCACTGCGAGCACCTCCCAGTTCTTCGTTCATCTTGATGATGGCGAAATTTGTCGGGATCATGAGGAACATGGTCACGGGTGCAATTCCGAACGACAAGGCTGCCGCGGCCAGGTAGCCCGACACTTTGCCTCCTTGCAGAGCATATGTCAGGGTATTGCTGAGCTGATTCGGTGGTAGAGCGTTGATGGCGAGGTAAATGAATCCTGCTGCTGAGAGGCCAGCCGCTTGTGGGAAGATGTGCGATCCTCGGGAGAAGTACCAACGGAGTTGCGGTAGCGCGCGTGATGCGGGCTGGGACTGAAGCTGGGGAATTTCGATTAGAGACGTTGTTGTTAGACTGCCTGCTGCCAGGAGCGAGGTGGTGATGCTGAAGATCTGAGTTGCAGTGGTGGTCGACGCCATGTTGAATACTAGGTGAGTAGACGCTTAAATGTGCGAAAATGGTCGGTCTGAGTAGGTTGGGTAGGTAAGTAACGTACTCGCCATATGTATACGATCCGTTGCCTTTCCCATGAATGTCGAGTCAAAAGTGAACTGATGAGCCATGACGTAGGGCTGAGGCTCGGAACGGTTGCGTTCGTCATCCGAGCCTTTTCGAAGGCCTCCGCACCCAGAGTGTTCACGGATCGCTAATTGCGTTATAGAATGCTGTGAATACATGCACAGTACGTAAATCGGACGTCTATCCTTCGTATCCGAAAGTCGACACACCAGTACTTTGCCGATCCGTAGGCCAATCCCACTGATGCCCAGGACGGGTCGGGATTTGATTCTGTTCAATGGCAGCCGAATTGTCTTGGAAGCTCTCCACGGGCATCACATCCAGATCTTGACGTACGACTGAAACGAAAGTCATGCCCAGATCTTTGTGGTCGACCGATAGTCTGATCTCGCCATCCGAAGTATATCGACGTTCTGGCATGCCAAGGTGGCTAGCGTTTGGCCAAAGAAGTTCCGAGGGAGGCTTGTCGTAGATCTCGTCGTCTTCGAGGTATGGGACCAGACTTCTCAGTACCGAGTGCGCTGCTTCGTTCGCAGATACGATGCTGGTGAAGGCGCCTTGGAGCTCACAAAGATCATCGCCTTCTTCACGTAAGGTACGGAAGATGACGATGAAGACTTGAGCGACAGCTGGCTGGGCAGGTGAAGCATGCCTTGGAATCATTGGCAGGCCGTGTGGTGTGGCGGCAATATCAGTGGTCGAAGCCTCACCATTCTTGAATCGTCTGTCGAAGTTGTCTCCCGCATTAAGGTCGGTAGCTAAGAGAGGAGGAAGAAGCACAGGATGATCATGCGCCATCACATCTTCTGCAGCAGACTCATACACTTCATCTACTACCTCAGTGTCTGCCTGGATTGCCTGAAGTCCTTCTTCAGTATGAGATGGATCGTCGACAGCGGCAGAAGACTCGGGCTTGTTGCCAGCCTTTGCCTTAATATCAACCATTTGCTCATCATGCAGGTTTGGAACCTCTGCTACATCCGCAACGATCTCCTCACCCTCCAGTGGCTCGTCCTCTGTCTCCTCCTCACTACTCTCCTCGTCCGCCTCTCCCTCCTCTGCCGAAGTGTGCCCTTCCACCTCCACCTGCTCTTCCTCACTTCCTGTCCCAGCAGCTTCCTCGCCTTCACTTTCCTTCTCGTCGTCTTCACCGTCAACAGAGTCCTCCACAACATCCTGCATATCGACCTCGATTATTTGAGCAACACCCGGTCGTTCCTCAAGCTCGAACATCCTATGATACTCCTCCAAGTCATCTCGAATCATCTCATTCTCCCGTCGTAGATTCTTGATCGTGGCTTGCAGCTTTCGTAACTGTGCAGTTGATTCGTGGCGAGCCTCGTAGAATTGTGGTTGGAGTATATGACCCCATGGGAAGTTGCGAGGTGCGTGATGCTCGCATTGATGAGTCTTGCACTTCTCCCACTGCTCGAAATCGATGGCCAAGTGGTACGGCGCCATAGCTGGCAGGACTTGTGATGGCCTCACGACGGATCGTGTCTGCTGATTGTCTGGCAAATAGAGATGGTGAGGTTCAACCTGCACCGAAGGCCGTCCAGCAGCCTGGCCATCTCGTTTCCGTTTAGCCATTACGATGACGGCGGTGATGTATCACATGCATCTTCAGAGCCATCCCGTCAATCTACATCTTGTAAAGCAGAGTGGAGACCATGCAGGAGATCGTCAGGAACAGACGACACATCATATTTGAAATATTCCATGTCAACCCCACAGACTTCCGGCGTTGGTCATCGGTCGGTGAACTTCAAACGACTGCAGAAGCATTCATCATCTCACACCGTACATCATGTGGAGTCCCAGGAGTCTGCAGGTACAGTGACAGCCATTGAGGGGAAACCGAGTTGACGATACTACTCTTCGTAGCAGGAGAACGTGTGCACAGGAGAACGTGTAAAGGTAGGTGTTGGTTATCGGACGTCTTCGCGATTCCTGCCAACGATTCGATAGTCACTGCTCCAGCAGCTACACGAGATTCACTGTAGAAATGACTGCTGAATGGCCGTCAAGAGAAATCGTGAATGTGCCTGAAATCCTGCGGATTTTCACTTGCTCAAAGGCACAGTCAAACAAGATCCGCCGACCCCTGTTCCACCTGTCGGCGTTCGTTTGATTGGGTAGATCCTGCTCGGTGTCTTTTTCGGGTGCTTTTACGTGATCGTGGTTGGTCGAGGAGTTCCGTATCCGAACTCTGCTGGGACGAATGTTACGTTTGTCCCATTGTCCCACCTGCTGGGACATATAATGCCATGTGGGCGCCTATCGCCTATTATAAGTGTCCGTCCTCGACGCAATGGCTTATCGGTATGGCTCTTCAAAGTCCTACAGCTCTCGTTGCACTGGGTTTTATTCGCGGAAGCCTCCTTCTCCTAGCTATCGGCGGGCTTCTGGGTATCGTCGGAACTATACTGGCGGTGGTCAGCGTCCATACAAGCGGCGGGCAGGTTATTCTTCCGGTGTACACCGTCGGGTTTACGGACGATCCTCCAGGCCGAGAACCGTTAAGTCGAAGTCTCAGACTGCGGAGCAGCTCATCGTCCGAACCTACAGTCGAGAAGCCGTAAGTCCAGGTTGTCGGCGGCTTTCTGTCAAGCTAACCGGTCACTGGGTAATCGTGTCTCCCCAGATCAAGTGGGATTGAACGGGTTCATATCCCGCGTTACGCTCCTGACGTATCCTGATCTCGTTCGAGATAAGTGCCATGAATCTTCTGGGAAGGTCAAGTGGGTGGGTGTTACTTGTAATACCACTTACGAGCTTACTGACGGCGGCCCGTTCGTCCACCGTCGCGTCATCTTCAAGTCCACCATCCCCTGGCCAGCATCGCCGATCTATCGAACCGCCGCGAACCCTTCCTCTGGTCTTGGGGTCGGTGACTACGCTCGTTCCTGTGCCGCCCCTCTGGCCCCGGACGCTCTTGTAGGATGTTTACGTCGATTGTTTGCTCAAGACACGGTCAGAGGCCTCATCCAAGGCCCCACCTCCAACTTCGCAATCACAGTACTATCCGACGAAAAGTACCAATGTACCGGTGTAGATAACGGGAAGCGGTTGACGAAGAAGTTTTGGAACGGATTCGAGAAGGAGCCTGCGATGCAATACGCGATTGGTACGAACGGCTCGTTGACTGCGCAGTTGGCAAATTCCCCAACCTCGCAGCACATTTATTTGGTCGACATATTCTCTTACGGATTGGAAGGCCTAGATGCGTCGTTACCTTTGCTGAAGTCTGATGGTTCCGGTGGCGAGGAGCCGCCTATGAAGCGCACGAAAAGTGAGAGCAGCACCGAAATTGACATGGACGAGGGATGGGATAAGGTCAGTAAGTCGCTGCCGTCGACATCTGGTCACATTCTCCTTGGCTCTCGCGATGAGCGTCAAGTGTCAATTACAAACGAGATGAAGCTTTATTTTCGCAATGTATAGAGTCTGCATTGCGTTTGAGATATGCCGCTCCTCTGCTATGTGGTCGAGAATTACCATGTTCGGCCGGTTAGGGTTAGGGTTTGGGTTAGGAAGGGTTAGGGTTAGTATCTGATTTCCCTTAGGGTTAAGTGTTGCGGGGGTTAGGGTTAGCTGGTACGTCTGTCCCACGAGAACTTCAAGTGTGGGCCAAGTGACTCAGAGGATAGGACACGTGTCCCAAAGACTGAGGTCGCCCCACCGTGTGAGGGGCAGAATAGGCTCCCGTGGCACCACTATGCGACCGCCTAGCCGTGCCGTGCGAGGGTGGAAACGATTAGTGTGGAGGGCGCGAAGGGCGACCGTGGCGCGCGGTTGGTGGGGGGCGCAGACCATTTGTTCCAGCGCTAATGCGCGCAGATATGCGAGGACGTTTGTCCCATGGGACTAGCGCGGTTGGTGGCGTGGGCGCCTGGGTCAAGGCGTCTGGGCTTGGCATGATACCTTCTTAACATTGTGTATCATGCCTGTCTACATGAATGATCGTTTGCCCCTGTTCACCGCCATTAGACCTTTCTTGCACAGATTCACACTTTCATAGATACAGATCAGCTAGGTTGTCCTTCGACATCCATACAGTCCATAAACCACAATCAAACATCGACACCAAGAAGACTTTCGTCATGCCTACTTCGTCCTCAAACAGCAACTCTGGTAGCTCCGGCTCCAGCAGCTCCAGCGGTGGCGGCTACGAAATCACCTCCAGCGGAACCAACGACCAGGTAAACCCTCTGAGCGCGTACTACATCTAGCGCATTCTGACACGAGTCCAGGGCAACCACTATTGCTCCCGCGATTACGGCTCCTCTACTAGCAACGACAACGCATACCACTACTCCAATACCGATGGCATGAGCATGTTGTCTTGAGCTATGTATACCAGTACTAACATGTCACCAAATAGGCTCGTACTACTATTCCAACGCGGACGGGTCTACCTACCATCAAAGTGCCGACGGCAACAGTACCTACACGCCACCCAGCGGTAAGTAAGCGGCGAAACCAGGAGAAGCGGTGGTGGTATCGAGTGCCGGTGGACAGTCGCATTCGAACGATGGTGAGACGTGCGTTTTGAGGCAGAAAGCTCGTGCTATGACGCTTCAGCGATGCAGACTGAAAGATACCATATACAGACTCTAGAATGCAGATTTTGGAGTTCCTGTATCACACGGTCCATGATCTGCTTCCATGAGAATGTCCTTGACCCTGCCAAGCTACACGATAACCACTAATCCAGCACGACTAGCGGCCCTATTTCAGCCTTGCCATTCGGCCGAGATGACCACGCCAAGGGCATAGCTAGATCCTCGAACCACTGCGCGCCCGCACCAAAACAAAAGTACGCCGGCATCTTTTTGAGATCAGGTTCGCCACTCTGGCAAAAGTCACTGCGCCAGGCATGTCGAAACTCGTTGGCGATGAGCTTTTGGTTTTCAAGACCGAAGTTATTCTCGTAGATCTGTATCCAACGTGCGATTGTCAACGACATGTCTTGAGACGATGGTCGTCTAATGGGCACGGCACTGTTACCTCGCTCCTGCTTGGCGGCAGCGGGTGATGAGCGGGGGCCGTGGGCGGCTGATGTGATGGCGCGAGCCCCTGAATCATGATGACCGGATCGCCTGCGACGGAAGAAAAGATCACTCGGCGGTGTGGGTAGACCAACATGCCTGACTGCTGTTGGTTTGACGGGTGGGTAGGGAGAGCTGCTTGTCCGAGCACCAAGGACAGACGGTGAAGATCCAGGAAGAAACATCGATCCATCCTGTGAAATTGCAGCACAGTCTGACCCGAGACCACCACTCATGAAGGCATCAAACGTGCGCTTTCGTGGATGTGATGAAGCAGTCGTGGACCCATCAGATGTGTTCAAATCGACGTCGCTAGAATGAGAGTTCTCCTTGTCAGAAGTTGCGATTGTGGTAAAGGCAGGAGATCTGAGGTCATTGGCGATATCCTTATCGGGCAAAGAGGTAGCCAAAGAGACAGGTGTCCGAGGGTTAGGCCCTTTGTCTGCTCGCATCAGTAGTGCATTGCAAAAGATGCCTGAAGTCAAGACTCACATTGCTGATGGAAGTTGCACTTATGCGATGTCTTGTTCGCTCGACAACACGTACAAGCCCCTTGATCAAAGTGATTCATCACGACACACCCGATCAAGGGACCATGTCCGTCCCGGCAAGAGTCGCAAGGCACGACTTCTTCGCCAATCTCGTGGACTATGATAGCTTCGGCTTTTCGACAGTCGCTGAGGTTGAACTTCTTATGCCGCTGCGCAAAGTTCTTGGCAAACATAGCCGTACGTCGACGAGGGTGTTTGTCCTTGGGCCACTTTGCAAGGGTTGGACGCAGCTCTCCTTGTTGGCCGAACAACTTAATTGCTGTACGTGTTTCGATGGCTTGGTGTACGAGCTTCACCATGCCGTAGTCGACATCGGCTTCGCCAGGTACCATGAGCTCGGGTGGGTCGCCAACGGCAGGTGAAGCGCTTGATGTGGAGGTTGGAGACTCCACTCGTACGTTTCTTCCGTCTTCAGTCGGAGGGGTCGAGCTTTGCAGTAGCAAGGTAGCTGAGCTCGGTAGAACTTTACTGAGGCCTGGTGGGCTGGACGGTACACTGTGAAAGATCTCGTCGATGTCGTTCCACAACTCGGTATCAGACCCAGCCGTGTCGTCGATCTGCGTACCAGTATCTCCAGCGTTTGGACTCAAAGTACAGGAGAGTGATAGGGACGCAGCACTCTGAAAAGTTTGCGAATGGGCTTCATGCTCAGGGGTGGACTGACTGGACACATCCACCCATAGGTCGTCCATGAGATGATCATCGAGCCACTCGTCCTCCCATCGAACAAGCCAAGAAGCTTTGCCGTGCTCGTCAATATCTGCCTTGCTGCAAGTCGTAATGTAATACCGCTTCCGAGCGAGGCTGACGAAAGCACGAAAGCTTGTTCTTTTATCAAACTTCACCATATGCGCAGGCATCTTTACCTCAGCCCAGCGGACCCAAGTCATCCCATCTCGCCTACCGAGGACTCGTCTGACAACCCAGTGTTTTCTGTTCCTTAGCTCGAAAGCTTGAGCAGTAACCACAGCCGTCCTGGGCGACACAGGCTGAGATGTCGAACCGGGTGCCATTGAGAGCCTTGAATTGATACTCGAGAGAGTAGACAAGTGCTGCTCATCATCATCATCATCAAGATCAAGGTTGTCAGACGATGGTGTACGTCCGCCCGGAGCTGATCGGGAAGGAGTCCGATGAGCGTTTCGTGCTCTCAACCGAGACTCCGGCATGGTAGTTGCGCTGTCTATGAGCTACGTCAGCGGATACAAGCGCAGGTGAAATCGTAGTTGTTGCTCGAAGCACCACCTGCTTTATCGGAAGTGCAACTTACTGGCCGAGGTGCATGAAGTTGTGCTGCTCGAGGCGGTGTTGATGCTGGCTGGCGTTGAGGCAAGCTGGCTAGACCTTATTGCCTGGTGAGAGTCTCTTGTGGTGCGTCGTCTTCGTGGCGAAGGCGAATAGGTATCATCTCGGGTCATTGTAGCGACAGAATATTGGTGGTGCGTAGAGCTTGGCAAGGTTTGAAGGCAAGGCGAGCTCTGCTAACAGCATTCACGCGTCGTGCTTTGATCACGCGAATGTGACGCGAGTCTGCCGCGCCCTCGCAGATACCGCCATGAGACTGAGTACTGAGCAGTACGCTGTGACTTCGCTTGCAGGGAGTAGGGCCTGGCCGGGGCACAGCCCGGTCAGCGACATGAAGGCCCACAATCGTATCCAATTGTCCGCAAACACTGGAAGCGGCCCATGACATCCAAATGGGCGATTGACGGATCTCCCGACATGTCGCAGGGAGGAGGGTATTAAGCCGGCTGGACTAAGGTGCTCATAGCGCGACAACGGTCGCCCTGCGTAGCTGGATCATGCGAAGTCCTTGATATCGCGAAATCTAGAGTTCAAAGGCCACAAGTTCGACACATGTCGTCGCAGTGGGATGAACATGGTAGCACCAAGTCACTTGAAGGAGCTCGACATAGCACAGCCGCTTTGGTCTTGTTGCTTACAGCGCTCCCCTCCTGCCGTGAGGTGACACTCATCGATACGCAGATCTTGCTACGATGCGCTGGGAGCCGGGCGATGTCGGCTTCCGACTGGCAGAGCCAGCAGAAGTAGGGGTTGATGACCTTTGTAATAGATCACTCTTCGCACTGCAGAAGCTCGTGCAGGGTACTGCCTTCCAGTAATCTGTACAAACAACCGTCCTATGCAGACGACAAGGTCGACTCAATACCTTTGGTCCTCAGACTGGACAGATGATATAACAAGACCAGTCAATTCGTGATCGTCAGTGTGTATGTGTGAAGTGTCATGTTGTATGGCAGGGACTTTCTTCTGCATGGCGCTAGTCTTCGTGCATCGGCCCCACTCTTCCGACATTCCAGTCCCTTGGTTCACAGACTTCTTGTGCGATGTGACAGATCCTAAGCCATCTAGCTCAGGCATGGGCATGGAAGACGTCGATAGATGTGAAGCTGAGCATGCTGGCAGCATCAGTTCGCAGTCAGGCATGTTCAACGAGTCCTTCTTCCCGGTATCTTTCCTGTGTTCAAGTCAGCTTTTGTATGCTTTGATACTCCTGCAGTAGTCTCGATATCTCTCTGTCAGTGTCAAATTCGAACTTCCATTTGCGAGGCAAATATGTCGCTCCCTCCTCCAAAGCGCAAGCGTGATGATGAAGAACAAGAAATGACACAAGCCAGATGCAAGCGCTCGCCGGAGCCTCCCATCATAACCAACGAGGTTGATCTGATGGACATACCTGCATTTGTGCCACAGACCATCAGCAACGCCGATGCTGAGAGAGCGAAAGAAGCCGCTTCTTCCGACCCGATTGTGCAGCTATCGGACGAAGACCTTGAGAACGTGGCCGTGATCCGTCGGCAGCGCCCATCCGCTAAGCAGTACGAGGCCACGATCGAGACCTTTATCGAGCAGGCTATGAGAAAGCAGTTCTTGCTCGAACCAGACCATGGGCCGCTTGCAGCAATGGCATACTTTGACAACATCAGAGCTGCCGCCTTGGACAAGGGCGCAATGCAGGAGTCGGCGGAACAAACGTGTTCTTGGCTGGTCGTTGGCTGGCAGAAGAGAGTTGCCGCTTGGTGAGAGTAAATACCTCTTCATGGCTAGGGCCTTGCTGATTACGGGGCTCGTGATCGATAGGCTCGGACGTTCAATCAGATCTCTCTCAGAACTGCAAGACATCAGCTGCGACATCGCGACCAATGCCGAACAAGCAGGTGGTATCCGCACTAATGATCGCCTCGCACGAAGTCTGTTCGAGTGCATCGATGACTTCCAGCACGAGACTATTGATGGCACAAGAACGCTACCTCCCAGCCCACCACAGTCTTTCGGCCGAGAGGTGTCTCAAAGTGGAAGCCTTCTTGGCCCTCTGCTGGAGCATCTCAAGGATGATGCAGAAGCATACGGTGGTCACGAGCAGCAAGTCCACCCTACCACGCCCTCGATTGGCACTCAACAGCAGATTAATGCCCAGCTGACGACTCACTGAGATAGACGACCAAGTCCGGTAGCTTCAGTGCCTCGCCAAGCTGAATTGACCAGTGCCATTAGTGAGGCGATGGCGGCGCAAAGCGTCAAGCTCATCGACCTACAGTCACGCTTCCCGCAAGCCTTCGACCTCTTCTTCTTCCACCACAAGCGTGCCAGAGCTGAGCAAACAGGGTACGGCTCCGAAGCCGAGAGGTCCTCTAATGAGCCAACCAAGCGTGCGAGCCGTGAAGAGTTTGACTCGCTATCAGAGCGTGGTCGGAGTGCCTGGATCGAGCTTCACAACATTATGGTGGAGATCGACAAGGAAGAGCTCCTCGAACCAACAATCACGGCCAAGTTCTTCTCCAAAGGTCGAGCTCATTCGCCTGCAGTGTTGAACAGTCCAGACAATATGGTGGATGGTGCTGTAAGTTTCAGTGATACTCCACCGTCGCATGCTCTTCCGCTAATGCAACCACACAGTCGAATGCATTGCCAAGCCTACCTTTGGAATTGGAAGAGGAAATGTCGACGCCTTCAGGAACAGTCCAGAGGCCGATCAGGCAGCAGCCGCCTATTCCAAAGCCGTTATTGCCAACCAAGAATCGCACATTCATCGTGGGCTACGAGAAGCTTGATCAAGCCAGTCGCATATTCGTTGCCGTGAATTGGGAAGCCAAGTCAGACAGCAACGAGTACAAGAAAGATGCCTTAGTCCGTGCTTGCCAGAAGAGCATTCCTGGAGGCAAGGATACAGTGGTCTTCAACTCACGACATTACTTCAAGAAGCGAATAGTAGCTTTCACTTTCCTGGACATCACAATTGCACGACGAGCCGCCTACCAGACATTCGTCTTCGGCAAGACCAACCCCAGAGCGATCCCATGGCCAGTATCCGTGCCAACCGTCTTCATGACCTTCGACATGGTCCGAGACGGACCTCGTGTCGCACGCAAAGATGCACTATTCGCTGGCATTCACAACGCCTTTCCGGATCTTCGCATTCATTTCCGCAAGGAGAAGACACCGTCCAAGAGTGATTCGACAATGTGGCTTGTCTTGTTTGACGCATCGCCAGGCTGCCTTCGCTTCTCGGTGACCGTGTTGCAGGAAGACAACGAGAGCTACAAGCCCGTCTGGTTCGAGCCTGTCGCACCGGAACGTGCCTGTCCCGTCTGTACCGACCCTCACCCTGCGCAGCAGTGCGAAGGCTTGCAGGCGGTTTCGTACAAAGAACTGAAGATCTCAAAGCATCACGAGCAGTACATGAACAAGCTGCTGTAGCACTATCGGTGGTCCTGTGCGCTCGACAAGAAGGTGTGGGGGACTGATTAGTTTGTGGCTGATGCTGGTTTCAACGTAACATATGAAATTTATAGATTAATCCATGTGCTGAACATCTTCTCCGCTACGAAGATTGCCATTATAGCCGTGGCCGACGGTCGCCATTTGACATAGGATGGGCACCAATAGGCTGATTGGTGTCCGAATCTGGTGGTGGAAGTGATGGTTTCCTGACAAAGAGGTGTACGTAAGTGTAGAGGTGGTGCTAGTGCCGTTGTGCCACGTCTGCGTCGCATTGCATGGAATAGGTACTTGATGAGGAAGTGTATGAAGGCTTAGATCGACCAGCCTGTTGAGGACTGATGACAAGAACAAAGAGGGACGGTGGAGTTGCGATTGGTGCCTCGGGCAAACTCAGCCCTACCACACGGCTTGGCATAGTTCTAGTCCTAGCCCTGCCGCGATGAATCAACGCGTCGTCTGACCCATTCCCATCCTTCATCAACGGTCCATGCGGACAGTCGCAATCTGACGGCCAACGCAAATTTAGTAGGTTTCACGCTGCGATGATGTTGAGCTCCAGGTTTTACCGGGAGCGATTCGCTTTACTGGAGACTAGACCGTGTACTGGAAGAACGTTCATTACAGGAAGGCGTACGAGGACATTGAACGCGAGCATAGGATCCGTGGGCTACGCCACTCTCATCAATGGCGCTTGAGGCTTACTGTCTGATAGGCCAGAGAGCTCCTTTGCTGACAGCTAGTGATGCACAGGAGAATGTACCTACGTGTGAAGTGCTTTCGGCCCCTTTTACGTACTCATACGCTCAGGTCGCTCCTACACTACTCCTCGTCCTCGCCACAACGGAGTCACTTATAGCACAGAGCTACCTATGCTACATAGGACTTCTTTGATGACCAGATCTGACCCGACTTGATTTACTGCCAAATTCTGCCATGCTCGCCAACATGACCGCCATTCTACCCTTCTTTGCGGCTCTCCCATGGCTGGCATCTTCAACAACATTCTCGACAGCAAGCCGCCTGAACATCACCGTATCGGCAGCGCGGCATGGGAGATCAGTACTCCAATGCTGGCAGCTGATCACTCCACCCGTCTCTGCAAGTATTGGAAATGCTTCATTTACGTCGGAGTCTTTAGGAGGTCTGGAGAGTGGCTCTGTCAATATATTCTCACCTGGACTAAATCTTGGTCTTCACGTCGCTCCAACGAAGCAGTAAGTACTGTCCACAGCCTTTTCTGAGAAGACACAGCTAATCTCGAGAGGAGGTGGACCATCGTGCTGGCAGGCTCTATCAAGGTATACTTGCAGGAAAGACCGGGTCAAGCAGACACTGGCTTCATCACTGCTGGACTCAATGGTGTGCTCTTCTCGGCAGACACTGCGGATGTCAGTCTAGACGGTCATATCACCGAGACTGTCGAGCAGACTATGTTGCTCTTTCTGCCCACGTTGGGTGGCGCAGAGCCGGAGCATGTGCTCCTGCATGACGGTCCGTGTGCTGGACAAGACTTGATGAGTTAAATCTACAAGCTCTTCGTGCTTGGCTGATAGTCACAGAGTGGTGCAAGAGAGCTGTGTGCTTCTGATGATGATCTGGTGATGGTGAGGACGGTCAGCGTGAGCTATTCAGGCCTAGTGCTTTGCTTGGGCTTCGATGTGCGTCGACCAGACTCTCCCAATTTTCTAGTCATTTCCTCCACCTCCATCTCAGCATCACAACAAACGACTTACCCATCCGAGTGCCTTGCTCGACCACGTTGCGATGCTCTCATCTCAAGGGGGTTGAGATCGGCACGTAAGGATGCTTAATCAGCATACTCGGCATCCCACGTTTGGCTTTGCTCGACCGCCACTGGCTTTTCACGTACATTGCTACATGCACACGATTGGCACCTCTCAAGCGACTCTTACCATCTAATTATCAAGAGATAGCAGCACTATCCTGTACTCCCACTGCGTCAACGTGCAATGCATGCCACCTCGCCATGATATTCGGCAGTAGTGCCAGCCAGCTTGTGGCAGATGCATATAAGCCATGGCCGTCGCTGCCGCCTGCTCATGCTCTCGTGCCTTAGTGATCTTGATAGAACGCCATAATTGGATCATCATGATGGCAGCTCTGGTATGTACAGCTCTTTTTGCAGGACTGACGCTCAGTGCACCGTTTCGAACTCGACAATACGGTAATGGCTCGAACTTGCCACCCTTGAGATTCAGAGTAGATGGGACGTTCCAGCTCTCGATCTTCGAGGACCTGCACTTCGGCGAGAATGCATGGGTAAGTGTAGTATTGTCATCTTTTTGTGCCACGGGAAGTAACATTTGCTGCCCAGGATCCATGGGGACCACAGCAAGACATCAACAGCGTCAAGGTGATCAACAAAGTGCTTGATGCTGAGCCCAAGACGCAGCTTATCGTATTAAATGGTGATCTGATCACGGGTGAGAACGCATATCTAGGCAATGCTACCGTCAAAATCGACCAAATCGTCGCTCCTTTAGTGCAGCGTGCGCTGACTTGGGCATCCACTTACGGCAATCACGACAGCTCTTACAACCTCTCCCGCGAAGGTATCCTCGCTCGAGAGCATCAATGGCCCGGTGCTCGGACTGCCAATATGGTGCAAGGAGGTGAAGCGGGTGTGTCGAACTACTACCTACCCGTCTATCCTTCTTCAGGTGCTGATGAGCCTTGCCTCATATTATGGTTTTTCGACAGTCGCGGCGGCTTCCTGTACCAGCAACGAAATGCCTCTGGCGATCTCATCGGTCAGGCGGATTGGGTAGACAAAAGTGTAGTTGACTGGTTTACGATCGTGAACGCCGGATTCGTCGCCACCTACGGCAAGACCATCCCGTCTCTGGCCTTTGTGCACATCCCAACGAATGCTTCGCAAGCTTTGCAGACGGAAGCTAAGGTCGATCCCAATCATCAGCCGGGCATCAACGACGACTATATTCTCGCCGGGCAAGCTCAGGGCTGGTGCGCAGATGGTGCCAACACATCGGATTGTGTCTACGGCGGTCAGGATGTTCCTTTCATGCAGGCGCTCACTTCCACGCCAGGCTTGATCGGCGTGTTCTCCGGCCACGACCATGGTAAAGCGAGAAGCTACAGTACTGGTATAAGTTCTAACGCTGACAGCATGCAGGTGACACGTGGTGCTACAAGTGGGACAAACTCCTACCTGGCATGACCGTCAAAGGCAACGGTATCAACTTATGCTTTGGCCAACACACTGGCTACGGAGGCTATGGCAACTGGATCAGAGGTTCTAGGCAGGTCTTGATCTCGGAAGCTATGCTCCAGAACCTCGAGGCCGAAACGTGGATCCGTCTCGAAAGTGGCGACGTCGTGGGGAGTGTCAACCTCAATGCTACCTACAATGAGGATGTTTATCCCGTCACGCCGAACACGAAGACCTCTTGCCCGACGTGCAATTACACTATCATCACAAATATGCCTGGCACATAGAATAATCGAGTACATATGGCTTTGTATATCCTTGCCTATGATACCAGGGAAATCTTGTCCGTATGCTAAAACTAAACGCAACCGATAACTTCCATTTCGCTTGGCGAGGTTTGACTTCTGCAGCTCGTGAAATGTGATCAATGTTGTACGAGATCGCATGGCCGTCTAGCCATGTATACCCTACAGATTAGGACATGTAACTGTAAAGCACTTCTAACCACTATTCTCAGCCTGTGGCGCATCTGCCACTACAGTCGCAGTCGTCCAAATCACAGCTACTTCCGGTGTGAACGTCACGATGAGCGACTCAACCACCACTGACGCTGCTTCGCTTGTGAAGCTGACCACTGGCGACCACTCCTCAACTTTCCCTTCCGGCGCCTGCTCGCTGTAAGAGCTTGCCTGCCCTGATTCGGCCATGACTTGTTTACGAGCTGCCTCCACCGCATTCGCCCTGTCTGCAGCCATGTCTTTGCTCGCCTGTAACCCAGAGCGTGCTTGCTGTACGTCATTGACAGCGTTTTGCAGTTGCGTAGTATCCCAAAGTTCTTGCGGCGACATGACAATCTTTTTGAGAGCCTGCACAGCATTATCGATAAGACGCAGTTCTGGATCACTGCTCTCCTTGGTCCAGTGCGCTTCGAACAGGTCTCGTTCACCAGCGAAAACGGCCTCGTGAGCAGATGCGAGGAGAGACTTGTGCATATTGTCCACAGTGTCCTTAAGTGGTTGGCAAGCCTGCTCGAGGAGGCTCATCTCCTGTACGATCTCGTCGAGGTAGTCTTGCCAGTCTCCACGATTGGTCGTACCTAGGAGACCACCATGCGCTTGACGTATAGCAGTCTGCTGAGCATCAGTCAAGCGGTTGCCGAAGCTCGCGAGCCTCTGCTCTGTCTTTGTCAGCAGGTCTACTGCTTTCGCGCGTGTCTCGCTCGAGAGAAGTTGGTGTGAGCTTCGCTTCGATCTCTCCTCGTCCCAAAAGTCTCTCGCTTCTTGCGGGTAGCTTGTAAACTTGACAGGCATCTCCCAGTCATCCAGATGCTGCTCGGCTCTATCCAGCCAGTACGCCATGCGCTGCTCTCGGTCACCTACCCCCGCGAAGTGCACCAACAGATCACCTCGGCGAATCTGGAATGGATTGAGCGTCTCATTGTGCTCGCCTTGATAAGCATTGAACCATCGCTGTGGCACCTGAACAACGTGCTTCGCAAATTGCTTCTCGTGTAAAAGAGTATCCATGGCAGACTGGTCGCGAAACGTGAGAGAGGCATCGGGTCGATAGTAGCGGAAGGAGATGATGGCGGAGAAGAGGTCCACTGCCCACCTGCTGACCTTGACCGGGAAGATGCCATTGTTCAGTCCGTTCCAATCGTTGGTGTAGATGAGATGCACGTCGTTGAAGTCCGCTGGTGGCAGGAAGGTCTCGATTGGCACGTGCGGGTTGAGGATGATTGTGTCTGCGTCCACCCACAGGATCCAGTCGAGACGCTCGCTCTCTGGCTTGGCCAGCTCACGTAGCAACAGACTCAATATATAGGCCGGCTTGGACCAGACATCGTCCATCAGATTCTCTCTCAACACATGCAGCCGATATCCGTGCAGCTTGTCGTGAAGTTCATGTGTGCGTAGAGCTCGCTCCCACGCGTTGTTGCCATTGAATACGATCGTGCATTTGCCAATTCTTGTGCGAGCGCCCAGCTGTGTGGCATCCTCGTTCCCGTCAAGGACGTCTTCGCCACCGTGTACTTGCAGCTTACCAGCTGATGCAGTCTTGCTGGAGGACTTGCTAGAGCCTGTGACATTCTTCGCATATCCCACCGCTCCATAGCCAGCAGGTTTGGCCTTGTATGATGCCCAGTATTGGAGCTTGTCCGTGACTGCGTGGTGAAGCTCCGCCAAGGCACCCTTGACCGTCGGCTTCTTGACGATGGGCTCGGCAGGGTCAAGCTCCACGTCCTCGTCATCGAGCCCTATGATCCCAGCTGTTGTGATGTTGCTTTCTGCCCCATATCCCGAGGGATCATGTGGCACTGCGCCGGGAGTTCTGTCGTAAGGACTAGCTGGGTAATCGTTCGCCACCTCTTGGCCCGGACCCAGTAGCACCGTAGCGAACCAGCCGAGAACCAACACTCCCGCCACGATGGCATACGTTCGAATACGATTATTGGTAAGTATGCCAGGCTTCGGCGTATTTGATTGCAACCACAGTGGCAATGCACTTGGCGACGTAGGCGTCGAAGGAGAGGAGGGCGAAGTGTCGCGGTAGCTCGCATCCTGTCGGGAAGACCATATAGCCATGATTTGGTATCTACATGTTTCCTGATACAGGCCGTGAGCTGTGCGTGAGCACTTGTAACATACGCAGATGTTTACATGCCTCCAGCGCGCTCATGCAAGGCTCCGTTCATTTACGTGCTATACATGTGCGTGTCCGTACACATCACGACGGGCATTGACTTACTTGGAGCCTACCTTACCTGCGTCTATTGCTGTCGTCTCCATGATGTGCAAACAGCACACTGCGGCGAAACGCGCATATCAATGTTGAAAGACAAAGAACAGGGGACATGGAGGAAAGAGATAAGACAATTCAGTGCATCATCTTGATACATATAGCATGCCGTGACTAGCGCGACGGTTTCGCGTCACTGAGTGCATCCTGAACCCGACGACCATACACGAGCATCCTCTTCCTCCACCCTCGCACCGCCTTGCACCACCGTACAAGATGCCTAGCACACTACAAATCTTTCGGCTCAGCGGCCCTCGTCCAGACTGGCGCGGACCTAGATACTGTACTTCACCTTGTAGCAGTTCACAACCCCGACGTCCCCAGCTTCGCCATGATCATGATAGACACACGTTGATCCCATCTCCTGGCACTTGTCGAGCGCCACCTGCGACTTGCCGGACTTGAGCTTTCGCATCGTCATAGACAGGTCGAAGAAGAAGTCGGCCCAGTCGACGGACTTCTTCTGAGCTTCGAGAGTCTCCACAGTCCAGCGAGTGGCGGCGAGGTCGACGAGCAAGCGACGAAGGCCGGCGCCAGCTTTGCTATGTGCATAAATAATCTCATGCATCGACTTCGGAGTTGCCCACGCCAGCGGGCCAGGGTGGAGAGCCTTCTCGATGACAGCATCCGTCACAGCATCTTTGAACGCAGGTGCTTTAAGGTGGTCGCCCAGAGCATACGCTTTGGCCAGCCGACCCCACTCCTTGTCCTCCTCGACCTCGTCCTTGTCGAAGTCGCCGATCTTGCCGCTGTAGATGTGGCGACCGTAGATGAAATTGTGGAAGATGCGGAAGTGTTCTGCCTCGTGCTCAGGCAAGCAAACGACGCGGTCTTTGGTTTCAGCCCCGCCAGACTTGAAGTGGTCGTCGATGAGGTCGGAGTGGGAGCGAGCCAAGGCGTCGTGGATGACGAAGGTGGTCGTGTCGTGATCGGGGCCCACGATGACCGTGACAATGTCGTTGCCGTAGCTGATGCTTTCCGTCAGGATTTAATAATGCGTCTGCGCCTATCACGGAACTTACTCGGGAGCCTCGTCCACCTTTCGCAGGATGCTCGGCAGCTTGGGCTCGGGTGCATTGGGTGAAGAGGTAATCGACGGGGACTAGACCACATCTGCTTTCGCACGAGAAGCCAGAGCTGGTATCGAACCGCCGAATGCGGGAAAAGTGCCGCGACCAAAGAGCAGTGTCGTGTCCGCAGCTTTCGAAGTCGAAATGTTCAAGCCGGCGGAGTTGGTAGTGCTGCTCGTAGTAGGCTGAGCAAACAACGAGGCACCATTTGGTGTGGACACGGACTGACCTGCCGATGTGGCGGTGGTCTCCTTGGTGCCGAAGTCGAAGTTCAGAGCAGGAGATGAGGAGCCACCCTTGCCGGACCACTTGTTCGATGTGTTGCCCATCGACATGATGAGCTTGAGAGCGAGAGTTTGAAAATGTAGTGCGATGTGTTTGTCTATGTTTACTAAAGCCAAGGCCAAGTTGCGTTTATATACACATCGGAAGTGCCGCGCACGGTGGGTCGGACCGCGAGCTGTGATTCAGGCTTTCGCGTGAGTGAATGCTTCCATATCCTGCACAACGCTTGGCGGTGTGTTCTTCATTCACATTCGCCGCTGCAGCGTTTCCCGCAAAGTCTTCCTCTAGTACGACTGCGACATGCCCTGCTTGAGCGTGACCTCGTAAGAAACATTGTCGATCAACACGGCATCAACAGCCTGCTGCAGACCATCCGTGGCAAATTCAACCTTGTCTAAGTTTGCAAAGTCCGAGCCGAACTCGGCCTTGTCCATGGTGGCAGTGACAGCTTGACCGAGGAGCCCACCAGTCTTGAACACTATGTCCTGAGAAGCGACTTGCTCCTCGTTGCGGTATCCAGTGACGGTGACGGTGCAGTCGTTTGCGACGGAGGCGGCGGTCTCGACGTTGGTGATGACGCAGCCGAAGTAGAGCTCCTTGAGTCTGAAGGATTCGGCGATGGAGTCATCGTAGTCGGCGTAGATCTGGTATCCTGTCAGTGACTGCACTCATCAATTCCAGCATGGAAGGTATGCTTACGGATGGAACACCCTCAGTGGCTTGGAAGATTGCGTCGTAGGTGACGACGTTGGGTGCCGACTGTGGCTTGACACCGGTAAGACCAGTGCCGACGTTGATAACGTTCAAGTTGAAGAACAGGTCGTCGCTATGGTTGACAAGTCAGCCTGAAGCACCTATGGGATTGTGCACGTGATCGGGATATACTTACTATACACCAAGAGGGGTGACTGGACGGACAGGCAGGCTGCCTACGAGGCCAGCTTCCACGTTATCGAACTTGGCGGTGTAGGACACGACCTCAGCGCCATTCTGCGCTGGCCAGGAGCCAGATGGCTTATCGTTGCCAGCCACTGGAAGGGCGGCGGCGGAGGCGACGAGGCCGAATGTTGCGAGGGCAAGTTGGGTGTACATTATATTGTAGTTGGGAACGTGTGACTGAACGAGTGTGGTGAAAGATTGTTAAGTGTAAGAACGTCTGTTGAGCTTGATGGGACGAAGGACGAGAACAGAGGGATGCGATCAACCTATATGTATTCGACGGTGTGGTCCGACTTGCGTCACATATGGCTGAATATAAATCTCCGTTGCGGACGACGTCCTCGCGGGTGGATACTGCCCGTTGGTCTGACATGCGGCTTTGCGGCAAAAGATAGACATGCAGTGCTAAAGAATCGAACAGAAGATGATGAGCATCAGAAATCTCGCTGCATCGGTATAGCACACAGAGCCGCCTAAGCGGTCGACCACCGTTGCCCAGCGTGGTAGTCAGACATGTTGCCGTGCAAGTGCTGGATGAGGACTGATGAGGTGGAGAAGGAGAAAGGAGGATGTGAAAGAGTTGAGCATGGTGGATCGATCTGCGGGCCCGTGCCTGCGCCGGTCTTCCGCCCGCCGCTATACGACCTGAGAAAAGAACGACATGTCGATCAGGATCAATTCATCACGGACAATAGTGGTTTGGGTAAACGCATTCTGAGGATCTGAACAACCCGTTAGGCTATCTGATATCCTTCACGAGTCATGATGCGAACGAATGCCGAATTGCAGTCTTGACCACGTTCCCACGCGAGCTGACCGTGGCCTTCATCTCGACCACATCAATCACACGAGTTCCGCGATGGACACGCAGCGATTCTGCTGGATATCCATACGCAAGTCCGTCGTTCGATATCAACAGCCGCTGAAGTATGGTTATGAAGGATGTCAGTAGGAGGCATGTATCATCACATTCCAGTTGTAAATAGTGCAGGACACCAAAACATTCCACCAAACTTCCTGCGACAATGACGCTGTTCCTTCCCCTTCCTGTCCAATGGGCCACCTCCAGGACTACTGACGAATACCAGCATGGTTGACGGTCGCCACAGCACGCGAAGAGCCGTGAAAGAGGGCCAGGCTTCGCTCGTCAGCAAAGCAGACGCCGATGCAGCCGCGTCTCCGCCACGGATCAAGAACGCTAAATCGAGACAGTCGAGGAAGGTGAGCACGGCGGCTGGAGTCAGTAAGCCCACGAAACAGAACCGAAAAGTGTCTGTGGTGGCGAAGAGGATTGCGAATGCTAGTCAAGTCGACGAGCCGCCTCTGCCGACTACGAATGTCTGCGCGACATGGAGTCATGGACCGGATGGTGATTTGTCTATCAGCAATTGGACGGCTATAGTATTGGAGAACGAAGATACTCAACCTGAGTATGAACCCACTTCAGCGTATACCGGTCCTGCTGCTCCGGTGCGTGAACACCTGTCCGCCGAAGAAGTCGAACGCATACGTGCGAGGGTCAAGGATGAGCTCGCCGTAGACCGCATCAGCCCTGTCCGCCACGACTTTACCCAAAAGCAATCCAACAGCTCACTCGTGCTGCCAAAGCCTGTACATCCAGATCCCCCTCGACCTGGTATTGCCCCTGTATCGCCGTACTTGAGGGCCATCGGAAGGACACCTTCGCCTCAGCCGCCCCCACGGCCCATCAACATACCGACGGTGCCACCACTTAGCCGGGAGGAAATCTTCCAACCGCTAGATGCTCCTGTACCACCGCCGAATACCGCCAGACAGGACTACACGAATACAGATCAAGATGACTTCGCCAGCCTCTTCGAAGAAGAACATGTAAGCTCTCGTCCCACTACGACAGCAGCGCAAGCTCATTGCACGGCACCTCAGCCCTCGCAACCTTCCGCACGACCTTCACTAGCATTGCCAAAGCTGTCACCACAGCCTGAGATCAGCGGCTACGCACCTTCCATCCTGGGCGTGAGCAAACCACACATCCATTCCAATCTCCCCGGCCTCGGCACAAATATCCCCTCACCAAGCTGGAATTTCAACTCTCTAAACTCGTCGACAGGTAAGACCGAGAGGGAGGACTCGCCAACCGACCCAGCCTTCATCCCGACAACTTTTGGGGACGACAACCAGGCCACAGAAGACTCAGCAGAACCCGAAGACGACCGCTCGCATATCGCGATCGACGGCCATAGCGAGCGGACATCTACGACTCCCTACGATCATAACGATACTGATGACACAGACCACCACGGTAGCCTCCCGGCCGCACAGCTTAGCCCGACAATAGTAGAAGACATTGCCGCAAGCATCACCAGACCCGGTCCCGAGCCATCCGGCTCCCTCCGCAGCACAGAACCCAAGAGCGATAACGACGAGTTCCGCGAGCGAGACGAAGGCGGAAGCCCGATCATCTATTCTCCCTCCGACGAGGACGAGATGAATGATGACGACCGCACCGCAGGCCCTTCCACAAGCACGACGACCGGAACAACGGCAACAAACACAGCGCCCCCCGGTCCACGAATCGACCCCAGCACCCTCACAGGCCTGCAGGCAGTGAACTACGAGTACAGGCAGAAAGATGAAGATGGAAACACGATTATCGATTCCGACGGCGGAAATGTAGGTGAGAATATGGATTTCGAGGAGGCGAGGGTGAGGGCGAGGGCGAGGGCGAGGGCGAGGGCGAGGGCGAGCGGGAGGGTTTGTGGGGTTGGTGGTGAGCAGGGTGGTGGATGCACGACTGGACGAGGTGATTGTCCGAATGGACGATCTGACCTGCAGGAGGAGTGGTTCGGTGGGGTGGAGGGGAGGGGAGATGGGGATTGAATACTGATGCAGTTCTTCACGGTCTCGTCTATGGGCGTGGGGAGGATGTGTGCAAGTGCACGATGGGTGGAAAAGGACCACATACACGCGATAACGCTAGACCCTCTAATAATGGCTCTTATCTATCCCCTCCTCCCTCTATCCAACATCCGCAAACAATACCCGCACGTCTCTCCACAGCCCTCCGGAGCAAAAGGAGTCCTGTCACGAGTTGAGGTCACGAAGACCACGACCGCCCATCACTGGCAAACAGGCTCCCCATTGACATCGCTCGAAAGCCTGCTCCCGATCTTCGTGATCCAGCATACAAGGTCGTCTCAGCACGGCTACGTAGCGAAATGTGTTGTAGCTCCTCCCCTTCTATCACAACATCGACGGCTTGAATCCAGCTCGCACGTCTAGTCATCGAACTTGATACCCTTGGGCGTGAAATCGATTGCTCCGCCACGGTAAGCACCTAATCATTATATTCACATTAGCCGACTGCACAATCACGTTTGAAGAGTTTATTTCAAGACCCACCCCTCTTCTTCTTATTCTTCTCCTTCGTAAACCCCTTCCCCTTCGTGACGATCAAATCCCTATGCGCCCGATCCGCATAATCATAAGAGACATACTCGTTGCTCGAAAATTTTGGATCGACAAAGGTGTCCTTCGGGATCCGGGAGAAGGGGACGTTTGACTTCTTCAACTTTGCCACGTTCTCGGCTGTGGCGGGGACGGTGGTCGTGGGTGGTGCGCTGGTTGTGGTTGAGGGGGGCATGCGGCGGAGGCGGTCGGGATGGATTCCGGACGTCTCGTCTGCGGAGGTGGAGGCGGGTGTTGAGATGGAGGGGTCGAGGGTGGAGAGGGCGGAGGTGGGGACTACCAGGTCTTCTTTTATGGGCGAGTTGGGCGGGAGGGTGACGGAGGATGCGGCTGAGTCGTTTTCGGCCGCGGGTTGGATGGTTGGTTTGGCCTTTTTTGATTTCTTGGTCTCCTTCTTTGGCTTGACTTCTTCTGGTGCTGGCTTCTTCTCGGGTGATGCTGCTTTCTTTGCTTTCTTCTTTGGTGGTGGCGGGCTGTCGCTATCGCTGTCGCTGCCGCTGCTGCTGCTGCTGCTGCTGCTGGCAACGGTGCCATCTGACTCGGCGGATGAGGAGCTGGAGCCGCTGCTTGAGTCAGAGTCGCTGTCGCTGTCGCTGTCGGAGCTGGAGGTCCCGGAGCTAGAATCCGAGGACGAGTCCATAACCACATCCACGCCTCCCGCCGCGCCCGAATCCGAGCTCAAGTCATCACTGCTGTCATCGTCGCTGCTGTCGTCCTTGGCTTCGGTCTTCGTACGCTTGGCTGGCGGTGCGGCCTCGTCATCTGAAGAGTCGTCGCTGCTGTCACTGCTGCTGTTGTCGCTCGATGATTCGTCGCTTGACGAGTCGGGCGTGACTTCCCTCTTCCGCTTCGTGCCTGCCGGCGCAACCTTCTTCTCCTCCTCATCTGAGCTGGCGTTACTCGTGCTTTCCGCCTCGTCGTCCACCACACCCGCCTTCTTGCCTTCCGTCACATCCTCCGAGTCGCTACCATCGCTCGAGTCCTCACTACTGCTCTCCGCCTCTTTCGTCGCCTTCTTGCCCTCCTTCCTGCTTTCCTTCTTCGGCGCAGTTCCTACTTGCGCAGTCGGGAAAGCGCCCTTCTGCTCCTTCCACAACTGCCACATGCTCTCTAGCGTCGCATTCCCCTCCCATGACGTCGCACTCACGCCGTCCACGTTGTGCTCGCGTGCCTCGGCCAGTAGGGCATCGAGTGTGGATCGGTAGTTGGCATCGTCGAGATACTGCGCCAGTTGGGTGAGGAGGTCGCGCACAGGTGGCGATTGCGCCTTCGTGCGTGCCATGGTTGTGATGGTTGTGATGGTGCCCCGGGGGAGAGAGAAACTGTTGCTGTCAATCTCGTGCGACCCGTCTCTTCACTTCGACTTTCACGACTTGTGGAGAAATTTTGAGCAGGAATGTCTGTGCGTAGATTGATCAAGATCCGACATCTTATCTGATGGGCCTTGGCAGGGGCAACGTAGCACCCGACTTGCCTTCACTTGTACATGACCTCGCACTGTCTGTATCGGTGATCCCACGTCTCCACTCATGAGCATGAGTATTCTAAGCCGCGAGTGAATGCACAATACACTCTCCACAGACACGATCTTCATCCCTTGCCTCGTGCTCAAGCGAGTCAGGCGGCACAGATCTGTGAGGATCTGCGTCGGTACTGCCATGGATGCGCCTGGATCGTTACGATGTTTGGGTACGTCGTCCTTCCGTAGGAGGCGAACTCCCAACGCCACCTGCTCGGGACTACTCAGGAAGCATTCTGCATATCCGGTAATAGACATTGGCAGCAGGCTCTCTCGGACTTCCGAATGCATGTATGCGGACAGTACAGCACGCTGTAGGCATGTCGTGCTCAAGGGCGAGTTCGTTCGATGGCTTGCGCCCGCCAGATCTATGGGAACTGCTAGACCTGCGGATGGTGTTGCGATCAAGCCTTCCACGTGTGCCAGGGCCTGGTCGCTTACTACGATGTCTTGACGATTTGAGGGGCAGAGGATACCAATGCTGCGATCAAGGACCACAGCGAGACTTTTACCACGGGGCGTGGACGGAAAGCTATGCAGTCTGCAGAAGCTCAGCAGTTTGGAAGGCCTGTGGGAGTACGCCAAGCGTTTCTTTCCAAACTGTGGCGACCATGCACAGAAGACGAGGCTTGAGAGGTCCAAAGCCAGCGTCGTCGAACCTCAGACATATCTTGCTTTCGCCTGACAGGCCCTGCAGCCTGTTCCTCAAACGGCATTGCAGAGCTTTCTGGTCGGCTGATATAGTCAGACAGCGGTACGTGGCATGTTTTTGGTACAGCTGCCAACTCAGGCTCAGCGCGCACTAGAACGACAGCAACCCAATATGTACCAAAAGATGGTGGTCTGGTCCTTAGCGACCAATTGAACTTCATGCCCATCGCTATCAGAGCTGAAGACACGACGGATCCGCTCGCCTTGTAATCTCTGTGCCACAGCGCTTCGCGCACAGGTAGGACGGTGCCATTGATTATACATACTAACCAGGATGACATGAAGGAAGCTACAAAGAACGCCTCCCACAACGTGTCCTTCACACGTGTCAGGTGTGACCATGTACATTCCCACGACACGAAGTCCTGTGCCACCTCTCCTCACATGGCCTGACACCTGCAGGTATTCATATGGCGGGTCGATGGAGCTGCCCTTGCAGAACCGTTTCTGACGTTTTCGTCCTGCATTGGCATAATCTCCACATGCAGGTGCTGTGGACATGAGTTCGACTTCACCTCTTCTTCGACTCGCTGTGTGCAATTACACTCATCGACGATCGGCATGAAGGGAAGCTTCAAACATGGCGACAATACTGCAGCGACGCCAGGCGGCACTCTTTCCCATCATGCGTGCAGATGGACTCCGATACCGCCGGCTTGCTCTGTGGACCAGGCGTGGCCATGGTACTACTTAGACCCACCACGTGAGGTTCATAGTAATCTGGTACCGACCCACCAGATTGCATACTCTAGACTCATCAGCAGGTCAATACTGGTTCAAACGGCCGGAAGTGCCCTCGGACTCATGCATCAAACATGTGCTCAGCATCCACATTGACCAGAACTGGTCCTCATCTGTTACTCTCAGCGACAGGCGAACCACGCCCAGACTTGATAATGACCGAAGAGGAAAATGCAGTTGGTTTCAGCTGGAGATGAAGAGGAGAGCTTCGAAGCTAGCCGGATGTATAAGTAAGTCCACCTCTCCTTCGTGTACCTCTTCACCATCATCACAATCCTCCAGTCACACACCCAAACCCCACCATAATCAACATGCATCTCATCATCTCCACCTTCGCCATCTCGGCCCTCACCCTCCTCCCCTGGACAGCCCTCGCCAACCCAACCCCAGTCAGCCAATGCATCCCCACCCCCTCCGCCTCCGCCCTCGCCACCGACTTCGGCAAGCTCATCTCAGCCTACAGCGACAAACTCGCCAACGCCACCCTCGCCCCCAACTTCCAAGATTACTCCGAGTCCGTCAACACTCTCATCGACAACGGCGGCAGCACCCCCAAGAACCTCCTCTCCGCCACCTTCACCTCCCGGTCCGATTTCGAGGTGGCGTCAGCCGGCCAGCCTGCTGCACCGTTCGAGATCAAGGATCTGTGGATCGCGTGCGATGTTTTGATTATTCGGTGGTTGTCGGCGCAGAGTCCGTTGCCGGTTGTCGGGATTTCGGTGGCGCATGTGGTTTTTAATCGGCCGAGTTGGCAGATTGACGAGGTGTGGGCGGAGTTTGATAGTGCGGCTTGGTTGAAGAATTTGGGGTTTACTATTACGGCGCCGAAAAGGAGGAGGGAGGTTGTGTTTGAGGGCTGATGGGGAGCGTCATCGAGTGGCGGTGGTAAGAAGGGGCCTGAGACTGTTTCGATGTCGTCTTCTATGTTTACCTCTGTCGCTTTGCCGTAAAGTGGTCGATATCAGGATAGCACGTCATGTTGTCACGCATCTACAGAAGTCAAGGAACGGTCTCAGCGATGTACTGGTAATCCCAGGCATAATGCCATATGTGTTAGCCATACTCTCCGTGAAGCAATGACAGTCGATCGAAGGATTTCTGTGACGGCATGGGAGGGAGGGCTCAGTCCTAGTCCGAGATCTCCGCAGCTCGGCCGAGGTAGCTTAGACGATCAGAGTGCTAGCGTGGGACCTCGTTCACTCCTGCCTCCACTTCACCAGCTTCTCACCACCTTATACACCGCTCGTGTATATAGTCGAGATTGCCACGCTCACCATGGGGGCTACAGCATCGTGTTGGCGCAGCTTCTCCGATCCAAGGCTCGTGGACACATCAGTTGCACTTCATCAGCCGCCTTGAGCACGGGACCACCAAGGATTGCACAAACGCCAGCATCAGATCATCCATGGACGACGAATCAAGAGTAAAAGATCCAGCACGCAAGCATGCGCTTCCTCATCCTCGGAGCCAACGGCCGTACCGGTCAACTCGTCACAACGAAAGCTCTGGAGGGCAAGCATACGGTCACAGCACTGGTCCGCCGCGCATCCAGCATGACACCCACTCAAGGACTGACCATAGTAGCGGGAACACCAGTCGAGGCCGAGGGCATCGAAGCCGCCTTCAACTCATCAGCAGGAAAGCCAGATGCAGTGATCTTCACCCTCGCCTCCTCCCGTGCAAGCGACTCGCCTTTCGCTAAACCCATTACGCCCGCATTCTTCATGCGCGACTCCATGCGTCTCGTCTTGTCCGCCATGAACAAGCACGGTGTGCATAATCTCGTCCTGATGTCCGCTTTTGGTGCTGGAGACAGTTTCGTCCAACTCGCGTGGCCGCTGAGGTTGTTGTTCCGATACAGCAATATGAGCTATCAGTATGAGGACCACGATGCCATGGACTTGGAAGTCAGGGCTAGTAGGGATATTGCATGGACGATTGTCAGGCCTGTGATGCTCAAGGAGGGTGCGGGGATGGCGGTGAGGGGGTTTGGAGAGGTGGGCGTGGGAGCGGGTATGTTTGCGAGTATCACCAGGGAGAGTGTTGCACAGTATCTTGTTACTGTGGCTGAGGATAGTGAAGGTGGCAAGACGATCGTAATCGCTAATTAAAGGACGGCTTTGCTTGCAACACATTTCGGATCTTGAAGAGTCACCGCCGCTCACAGGCCCAAGATGGCTATCGTGACTGCACCACACACCGTATCGCGGGCAGTCCCTGACAGTGAAGGTGAAGCTTGGGGAAGCTACCTGGATCATCTCCGGTAGTCACTATACTGCTTTCCTTACTCCATGATCGCACCGCATAAGTAGCCACATCTCCCGGCATTACTCCTCGGCTTCTTTTTATCATACCACTTCTCATCACCGACATCGTAGTTGACAAAATCCAACACAATCATCCTCACTCTAAGAAAATTAACCGCTCCGATCATATCATGTCGCATCAAGGCGGCTCCTATTACCAACAGCCACGATCGGGCCAACAGACGGGCTCCCAATATGGCCAGGGACAGCAGCAAACGCAGACTTCAAGCCCGAACAGTGTTTCGGAAAACCAAGAGACAAGCACTACCACCACGACAACAACCAATTCATATCTGACCGGCTACCAACAACAAGCTGCACAGGCTCAGGCTCAGGCCCAAGCACGGCCACCAAGCTACCCTCAACAAATCACCCAGGGATACCAGCCTCAATACCAGCACCAGGTAGCACAGGCACCGCAGTATTCGCCTAATCCACCCCAGCAGGTTTTATACCAGCAACAGCCACTACAGTATGCACAACAAGCACAGTACTGTAATTTCCGACAGATGCCGGGCCCGGTGCCGCAACTACCACCACCAAAACCGAAGGCCAGTTATGACCATCTCAAGACCAAGGCGCCTCGTCCGGAAGCTAAGGCTAAGCCATCGATCAACACAACAGTAACCACGACAAAGAAGAAAGAAGCCGTGCAGGCACAAAGCGGTACAGTACAAGGTGGCAAAACACAGAGTGGTAAGACACAGGGTGGAACAGCCCAAGTAGCGGCCGAGAAACGAGGCGAAGGACAGCTATTCCAGCAACGTGTAGTGGACATGCTCAGCAGCCTCGGGGTATGTCCTGCGGGCTTCCAATGGTTCTCCACACCCAAAGGCTGGCTGTGTGGGGGCGGTTCGCACGGCATCAAGCATGCGGAAATCGATCAATGGGCCAGTGACCCTTACTATCAGCCGAAGTGGATCTGGGTGAATCACTTTGACCTCTTCGAGACCAATGCGCAAGGCTATCCAGTGTCGAGGTTATGGTGTCCGCCCGATCCCAGCGTGGTGGGCGGAAACAGGATTATGCATCTCAAGCATGATATGCACATACAGCATATGATTGAGATGGGACGAGGGATGAAGAAGGAAAATCAGTGCGCGTGTGCGAAGGCCGCGGGCATGTTGACTAAGGATCAGGAGATCGCTTTGACTGCTCAGATGACCCAGGGCATGGGCGGGATGAATGGCTTTAGGGAAGGTGGATCCGGTGGGCTCGCGGCTGCGGCATACAGTGCTGGGCAGGCGGCAGCGCGAGGCATGCTTGGCGGAGGTTATGGCGGACACGGCTTTTGATTGAGATAGGCCAAACGAGGATCTTGCCTGCAATGGACGAGAGCAGAATGCTCGCGAGCTTGCCGGTATCATACTGATTGTGACCATGGTGGTGACTCAATTGTAGTATATGTATGCGTACCAAGCATATGCTGTGTACACGGGTCTCCAAGGGGTACTTCTTGCCAAGTACACCCTCCGAAGCAACGCTCAAATCATGGGAAGTAATCCTGTGGGTATCTTCAAGAATGGGACATAAAACAGCGCAGGCATCATGAACATCCCCACCTCCAATATAATGTGTAGCTGGTACCTATCTCCACAGGCGACGCGCGAGGCTCCATAACTTCGCCAATACCTGCCGCAAGCGAAGCAACAGAAGATTGAGCACGTCCTAGGTGTCGAGTTGTGGCTTGTGAGCGAGCCAGTGTGGGTGATCCTCGTGATCTCCGGTGACAGCACGCAGCTCCGGACACGATCCCAGGCTGTGTTTGTGTAACTTACACGACGTGCAGTTCCCGACCTGAGCGTTGAATCGAACCGACCAAGTATGCTCCCCTGTACCGCATGGCGCCGCGTATCCGAACCACTCGAAGTCGACCGGGCTATCAAGAAGGACGACGATGTGATGCGACCCTCTCGCCTTATTAGTGGCAGTTGAGGGTGCCTGCATGACGTGAATCCGATGAGGCCGAAGACCAGCGAGAAGGACTGAGGTCAGGCCGGCCAGCGAAACATTAGGGGGTATGCTCTTGCATATAAAAGCTTGGGTCGTCTTTGGTGTGTATGGCACAAGTGGGATCTGGACGGCGCAGATCTGGACCACACGATTGACGATGGAGATGAACTCGGACGCATTGGAAAGCCGGACGGTCCAATCGGAGTGGCCTACACGTGTGATCTTGGGCCCGACGGACGGTCCGACAGCGTTGGTGATCGCGGCCTTGATGTCTGCGAATGGAGCGTTGACCAGAACGGAGTGTGCCCTCCTGCTAAGGGTGTCGGGCGTGAGGATGTAGTCGCAGCCACTCACAGACGGGTAGCGGTGGATTTTCCAGCTTTTCGGCGGGGTGTCCGCACTGCTAGAGCCGTCCTCGCCATGTTCGTGATCGTATGCTTCGCCCCATGGTGGCGTTTTGTCAAGCATCTCGTAACCGACAGACTGGTCAGAAGCATCATTACCCGGATCTCGTATGGCTGATCTCCCCTCGACAATGTCGACTTCGTCATCACTGCTGCTTTCACTCTCAGCCTCAACCTCATCTGCGACGACCTCCTCCTCCAGGACCTCATCGTCCCTTCCAGCTCCCTGCTCCCGGTAGCGATAGCCCACATCATCAAGAGTTGCTGGCTGTGCGTCTACACCGCTATCCCGCAGTCGGTAATCTCCAGCAGCATCCACATCAGAGTCAACATCCAGCCGCAGGAGGGGTATGACCTTCAGCTCGAAATGGGCGTTAGCAACTTCCTGCTTGATCCAGGTCGGCTGGCCTGATGCACTAACACCCACGAGATCGCCGAGTGCCTGGCCCACACTTTCGACCATACGCTTGGCCAGGCCAACAATGAACAATGATCTCGCGTCTGACAACCCGGAGTTGGCCACTGGACTCCACTTCTTGTGTGAGGGCCCGTTGCATGATTCGAGCCAGAGGTTGACGAATCTGCTGCTTCGGAAATTCTTCGCTACATAGAGAGTCGAGGATCTGATTCAGGTTGCGCTGATGTAGAGGATGGTCCTTGGGATCCAACAGGAGGTGGTCAAGGGCCAGATCGGCGGCGCATGTGTTGATCCGGTGGACATCACTATCAACTCGCTGGCGTACGTTGCGGGTCTCATAGATACCCTCCGCAGCACGCTTACGAGGCTGTGCTGCTGGTTCTGCCATGTTATTGTTCTCAAAGTGTTGTGTCCCTAAATGTGATAGATTGCCCCAGAGGAGAGTCAGAAGGCTGATCGAAGAGACGTCCCCAGCTTGAGGAATGTGATTGTCAACCAATTCATCCAAACCCGCGAGAACGATGAACCGTTACCCACAATGGAGTCAATGCTACTCGCACATGAACTCACACCAGCAACTTCCAAGCTGTGTAGATACCTTGCCGAAGAAGCTGCCTGGTTCTGGACAGACAAACAAGCCCAGGACTCTCACGAGCTCGAGGGCTTGCCCAACGACTTCCTGACCAAGGCGGACATCCTTGAAGCTGGGATGGCTACATGGACCAGAACTTACACCAGCGCTGTAGACTGAATCGGCACCTTGGTCGTCAGTGCATCGGCCACTCCGTTCTGCTCTCTCGGCATGCTGCAGCAAGTTAGCTCCGTGCCACGCTCAGCCTGATCTTGGCTCACTCCGGGAAAAGCTCCTACAGATCACGACTCTCCACTGCCTTATTCCAAGCATCACGTCAGCCTTACACTGTCCAGCTGCCGATAAGTTCGGCGATATCCAGCACGATATGTTTGGTGTCTGTAGCGATGGTAGTCTTCCCGTAGCTTCACAACTTTGGCGACAAGTCTGAAGCGCTCCTGCGCTCCAATGGCCACTCGAAGGCCGACGGGACGGACCGTGTTCATTACGGTGACTCCGGCTGCTGCATGGGACTGTCAGATTGCCTAGGTGGACAGTGACGCTGTGTCCTCACAAGTGATACACCTCGGTCTCTGTGCGGGAGCCCAACGCACCTGCCACGAAACAGCCGATCGTGCCTTCCTGCCGTGATGTGGGGTCGCGTCGCGCGTGACTCGTTTGCCTGACTTCATTCAAACTTCTCTTCATTTCAATATCATGATCGACCTTCTTCGACGCGAACGACACTCCGTGAGCGATACCATCATCGCCGCCTCATACGTCGCAGCCAAAACAGCGCGCAATCATCCCCTATGCTACACGTGATGCCGATCAACCCCAGTCACGCTCCAATGGAGATGGGAGTGACCCCTACCACGACTACGACGGTGGATGGCCGTGGACAGCTGGAGCGGTGTACGATTATACGAGCAGGAAACGGGTCGACTACAACGATGACGACTGCAGTGATGGTGAGTGCCTAGACACAAGTTACAGGGTGCAGTACTACGAGAGGCTCTATTGGCGGCATATCAACAATGCTTATCTGATCCGTATCGGCCGGGAGGTCAACGTCAGTGTTCTTCCCGGCTTGCGGCTTCATGAAACCGAGCTGGGGATCAGCTTCCAGTGGCCGGGGATGCTGGCAGAGTTATTTCGGAAGAGTGGCGTGGTACTGCAACGACTTATGATGACGATGCCCGCACTTCCCACGAATTCCTGCCCCCAGCGCTGTCAGGGACGTCTCGGCCTGGGCAACACAGATGCTTGAACATGAGGAACGCACCAGAGAGGTAGTACGTGAAGAACGGATCGATCGACCAGTCAAAACTGGAGACCGCCCGTGTTGCAAGCTAGACGATGATGCTGGCTGCGGCTATCCTGATCACTACGGTAATCAAGAGATACTGGCAGACTGTCGTCGATATCGGACGTAGGACTAAAGCAATTCGCCATTAAAGCCGAGCCGATACTTGGACATGCGGCCCACAATATGGCGCACTGTTACACGACTGATCTCCCCGTCGGAATGTGCAAACATACGCACGACTGCGCGCTCGTTTTATGCCAGACTTCGCAAAAAGTGACGATTCGATATAGTCGTTCGGACTATTGGAAGACTCTGTTGCTAGCCACCGCTCGTCGTTTATTTAAGTGGAACATGCGCAACGCAAAGGTGCGAACACGAGCAATCTTATGTCCTGCGGGTTTGGCAGGATGCTTGTCTGGCTGGCTTTGTGACTTCAGCTCTGCGTTAGGGTATTGTGTCTGATCGCCCACGCTCAAAGCCTTCAGCTGGTCTTGTATGTATTCAATATCTGCTTTATGATCCCCTTCAGCACATTGGTAGCCCTGTAACGCTCGCTGATAAATGTCTTTGGCCTTACGTGACCGACGCTGGTCGAAATAAAGGTTTCCGAGGTTGTAGGCAGTGTCAAGGGTCGACGTATGCTTCGGGCCCCACGCCTCCTCCTTGCCTTGTAGCGCCCGGAGGTACATCTCCTCCGCCTCCCGCATCTTGCCTTGCTTACAATAGAGGATGCCGAGGTTGTTAACGGTGTCGAGGGTCGACGTGTGCTTCGGGCCCTGTGCCTCCTCGAAGCCTTGCAGCGCCCGGAGGTACATCTCCTCCGCCTCCCGCATCTTGCCTTGCTTCTGATAGAGGAGGCCGAGGTTGTTAACGGTATCGAGGGTCGACGTATGCTTCGGGCCCCAA